>NC_045543.1:107737530-107780030 GCF_009769535.1 Thamnophis elegans
GAAATATCTGAAACATATCTTTCAACTGCTACTGTTGAAAGACTTTATGAGGTTTGAAGCCTTCCTGCACAGATGAGCAACTTAGAACTGATTCTGTGTACCCTAAGGTTAAGACCCCAAACCTCATATTTAAATACAAAATTAAATTCATATCTTAAAAGACTTTCTACCCTTAAATACTTATTTTTCAATGTATTTCAAAATACTCATTAGACATATTGTGGACTAGTCATTCCTTTTGATATGTCTTTGGAACTGAAAGTTATACCACAAAATTCTGAACAGCTGTAATTCTGGGTAACGTATTTCTAGGTTCATAACTATGCCATTTTGAATTTCAGCTCATAATGCTTGTTTCAAACACTCATATGTGAATGGAGAAAAGGAAAAAGAGACAGAAGAATTTAAATACCTTTATAGGAATAATCATATTCTGTTGTGCTCCAAATTGCTATAAAATACATGGTATGTGAAAGGATTGATTCCTAAATAGGCTAAGGCCAAGCCAAACCACTTTTCCTTGTTTAAGAAAGTATTTATTTTTATTGAATTTCAGCTACAGTTTTTCTCTCCATTATTCAAAAATTGAAAAAATAGGGGGAAACTATTAAAATTTAAAATTACATTTTTTGGAGAAAAAGAAAAATTGAGCTAGAAAGAAAATAACACAATAACTTTGAGGAAGAGATTAGTTGGAATACTATCTAGAAGTGCTCCAAATACAACACATTTTTGCAAGCCATATTTATTTAAGATATTAAGAAGTTTCCAAAGGACTATACATTGATCACCTAGAGGAAAGGCAGGATATAAATCTAATAAATAAGTCAGTGAATGAAAGAACAAATATTCCCATTGAAAAAAGAAAAATGTCCCTCGCTTTTTCCTCTAGTGAAAACCTAAGCAAAGCAGGTCAAGGATTCAGCTCTGAGTTAAAATTTCTTTTATTCATGTCCAGTGAAACAAAATCCCTAACTTCTTTAAATATATTGATAAAAAGCATTAAAATTTATATTAATGTAATTTTAAGGTAAATTCTGAAAGTGGGATTTTTTTGTTCAGCACAAAGTTTCCATGAATAGTATTCACAAAGATGCTTGTCCTATTCATCGAATTCAAGTTGGTAGAAAAGGTTTAAGATATTGAAAGGATGGTTTTGCTATCTGGGTTAAATCACTTATAATCAAAATAAGTTTTTTTTTAAAAAAAAATTATCATTATGATTAAACTCAAATTGGAGCATTAAGGCTTATACTACATATGCAGAATAATATATGGCTATTTAAATGTTACACTCATAGTTGCTGTGTTCATGAAACCAGCAAGAATAAAACAAAGGCCATTCAGCTACTTGTGCAAGAAAATTTGGAGTAGGCAGAATAGCATTTGCAGAACTGAAAGAATCCAAATTCCCTACAGGAGGACAAGACATCTGACAGATTTGTCCATAGGAAGTGGAGGGGGAGGAGAAGGGGAAAAAAGAGAGATTCTTCTAATCTCATTTTATCAAGAAAAACTGACACTCTTCTAACCCCAGGCATAAAGTGAGATCCCAGAAGTGCATTCTGTCTTCTCAAAACAGCGCTGTAGAGATCAAACAGTCTCTCTTCCTTCGAAGATTGTATTTGATTGATGTCAGTTAACAAAGATTTCTCTGCCTTATATAAGGTATTATGGGCTTATCTCTCTGATTCTCTCTCCCCCTTTTTTGCTATTTGTTTTCCTGGAGTTAGGTCAAAAGCAAGACAAATTCAAATGAGAATAGACAATGCAGCAGCTGATTACTACGTAATTAGTAATAGTACTTAGTAGTATTGCTTTGGATGTTTCGAAGCATAAGAAATCTGGCATTGCACTTGTGGAAGTAGGTCAGCCTACAAAGCTATCATTCTGTTCATTGTAGGAATCATGAAGAAGAGAGATTACTCAAAATGAAGAGAGCAATTCAAACAGCTTCTGAAAAATGAAAAAGAAAGCTGCTCAATCAGAAGGTGACATCTTTCCTTTCTTCTGCAAAAACTTTATGTTTACATAAGAGCCAGTGCCAAAGGTTTGTTCATAAACTAAAGGATGGGGGCCAAGATCAACCACCGCCTTGCCAAGTTTAAAAAGTAGTCATCTTTATTTCACACCAGAGGTATAAATCCTGATGAATGAGCAGGTCTCACTGAATGTAGGGATTATGGAATAAATATTTGTGGTACTATTATGCAATTATTTTTGTAAGTCTCATATCAGCTCAAGATTGGTCTCCATACAATGGAATTTCAGAATGAGTCTTTTGACCTTGCATTCCGTCCCCCAGTTGTAGCTCAATTAAAAATCTGATTGGCTAGTTTTGGTTCAGCAAAAACAGAGCTCAGTCTGACACTTTCAGTGAACCACTAGCCTTATCCTCCAAATCCTCAGAAACATTTTTGTGCCTCCCTACAAGCGTCCTTACCATTGGCAACCTCACCAGTACTCAGTAGACCTTCCTCCAGCTTACTAATGTGGTACTGTAAGAATTTATTTCCAATCAGAACTTTGTACATCAATACTGTCAGAACTGTCAACTGTCTCATATGCTTAAACTTTGCCGGTCTGCCGGTCACTAGCTGCCGGTCTGCCATGAACTATGCGGGTGGGAGGTGGGGAGGGAGCTGGTTGAGAGGGGAAAAGATGAACTACTCATTGTATCTTCCAGAGACACTATCTAAGGTCAAAGTGCTGGGAATGGAATGCAATGGCTCACCAACCAGCCCACTGTTGAAGAGACAGTTCGCAAAACAATTTATTCAAAATTAATTCAGGGAGGAACTGTGAGGAACTCAATGGGGAAAGTTAACCAGGAAAATTTGGTGTGTGAAAAACTGTGAACTTCAATTCTGGCTTTGCTATACTGTAATCCACTTGGCTTTTAGTAAAGTAAACCTTTCACACTGACTGGAGTCGAGGATCATTTTTACTTAAGGAACCAAGTTGGGATACGCTCACATCCTAATCATTGTCTTATTGTACTTGTTTTAATAGTAAGGAAAAACAAAACTGTTTACTGTTTAAAAATGTCGTGACATGTTTAGGTATAATGGAACTTTTACTTCACAGGAAAGAGGGAGACTCATTCATTTAAACATACACACTCACATACACATAGAGCGTATACAAATGGTAGCAAAGTGCCATTGCACTTTGCCTCTCACAGAAAATTGCCTACCTCACAATTCCTAGATAGTTCCTTGAGCTGTTCTTACAACTTCTTTCTATGCCACCTTCTATGCCAAACCAGAAAATTTATTTGATACAGAAGCTTGCTGGTATCATGGGAATCTAGCAGAGTGATGCCCATTGTAGATGGGAAGAAATTCCACATTTCAATAACGAAGAATAGGATTACATATTAGATGACTTTGACAATATAGTAGTATTGTTCCACAGTGATAGTACCCAGAATATGTCTCATTTTCAATTAAGTTTGTGTTCATGGTGATCTATCTAGGAGTGCAAAATTAAGTGTCTTTGGAGATTCTCAGTCATCCAGGTCATGGTTGTCTCAAAGATGTTTTTTCAAGAGGCAACTGGACTTTCTGGTTTTTCTTTGAAGAAGTTTGGGATGCGTGTAAAATTAACCTTGGTAGAAAGAACCAAGCCTCTACCTGTTCCCAATCTAAAATATCCTACTGTATTATGTTGAACTTATTTTTTCATAGCTCCCTTAATCATTTCAAGAAAAAAAACAGAGAAAATGTGTTTTATATCATTATAAATGAATAGATTTGGATGCATATTCACAACATATACTGTATGTGGTATTGCATGAGTTTCATTCAAGGATCTCTATATTTGTGAATTCAGGGATGGTTTAAGAAGAGGGGAAATACCATAATCATTGGTTGCTTCCCTCTCAACCCTTACCTCTCCAAGCCAGACAGATGGAAACCATTGCTAAATCAGATATGGAATGTGAAATATAAGTTTCCAATGAAGTACATATTTCCGTCTTCTCTTAAGGTGTTTTGATTATGCTTTCATTCTGCTTTGCAGTTTGCAAGACCATTTTGTTTATAGCCTCAGAACTACAGAAAACCTGTGCACATGTTTTTGAGCCAATGAAACCTTGGTGAAACATTTTTACCTCCTGTTTTCACTTGAGGAAATTGTAGTGGGAGAAAGTGGTCATGGAAAATGGGAAATGACTTGGGTAATTTCCAGTTTAGTTTCCACCCAGTTCCTATATCCAGATTAGAGAAAGCTCACACGGCATTCAGGATAGCTAGAAAAAAAAAGATACCAACACAAGCATCGGAAAAAGGTAATTGGCAAAATAGAATAAAAAGCAGGCATAAGGGGAGAGAGAGAGAGAGAGAGAGAGAGAGAGAGTGAGAGAGAGAGAGAGAGAGGGAAACAATTTATGTTATTATATATATTTCTATATGAAAAGAGGCCAGAACTTTCCAGAGGTACTGGAAATAATACTAATACAATCTCAAACAATGTGGGTTTTCATTATCCCAGCCTTTACCCTTTTAGCTACATAATTGTAGCAGTATGAGAATTAGAATAGAATTAGAAAATGGTAGCAGAATAGAGTTGGTCATTGAATGATCCCTTCTCTATTCTGCACTTTGAAGGAAATGATTTGGTAGATGGGGATGATGTATTTAATCAAACGCATCCCAAAAGCAAAGGTAACCATAGAGGAGGAGGAAAAAACCAAACACCACCATATTAGCTTTATTTTGCCCTCCTAAGATAAAAAAATGTGCTTACAAATCAATAATGTGCAGATATTACCGGTCCCATTGCAAATGTGATATGTTAATACATTGAAAAGATACAATTTGATATTAGAGAGCAAGAAACTATGTAGAATCATAGAACAGAAAGGATTAAAGCATCATGCAATTAATCTAATGTTCTGCCTCCAGGTGTGATTTGCCACTGTCCAGGGACTGTATAAATGCAACATCTCAGACTGCCACAGAGAAGCAATTAATCTTGATTATCATGTCCTTTTGTGAGTCATTTGCAATACAAAACAATGAGCTGCACATTAAAAAGAACTTATCTAGAGAATATTAAGGAACTTGAAAGCACCAATCAGTCGTTCATTCCCGCTGAAGGTATGAATAGGTTGCATATGCAGTCATTGATTTTTAACCCAGTTCTCTTT
Organism: Thamnophis elegans; assembly: GCF_009769535.1. NCBI lineage: Eukaryota > Metazoa > Chordata > Lepidosauria > Squamata > Natricidae > Thamnophis > Thamnophis elegans. The sequence continues at coordinate 107,742,683 of NC_045543.1, forward strand.
CAGGAACAGAGAATAAATTCCAGAGAGATGACTACTTTGATCTGTTTCGGCAAATCCAACAAAGAGTGTTTCATGCTTTGAAATTCATTATGAGGGGCACTTTACCCAATATATAAAATGGGTTTTTCACATATTGTATCTTTGTCATATATATCTATATCGGGGTGGGTTGCTGCCAGTGTTACTGCCGGTTTGGTGTGCATGATACACAGTTGCCTGTAAATAGGTCTGCGCATGCACAGAAGATTAAAAATGCAAAAAAAATATGCTGTGGCGACCAGGGAACTGGTTCAGGGGTGTGGCAAGCCTGCCACCCTATGGTTTGGTGATCCAGTCACAATTTTCACTACTGGTTCTGTTTTGTCCTCGTGCTTACGACTGACAGCCAGCAACAGCCAAGCTGCGCCTGATTGGCTAAGACACGGCTGGCTAAGCGCGAGCTGTCAGATGCGCGCCTATTGGTCTCCCTGCTTGACAGCTCTGTATAAATAGCTGTCAAGCAGGGCGAGGTGCTGAATCGCTACCTACCGTTGTACTGACTCTCTGTTTGCAATAAACCCTGTTTAGTTTACCTCAGGCACCTCCTGCCTCATTATTCCTTTGGTTCACTTCACTGGCGATGAAGGTGGGATTTTGAGGCCCTGACTAAACAGCCTAGAACAGAGAACATAGAAAATATTTTTTTTCCTTGCAACCGAGAACGAATACTACCCGCTCGAACAATGGTCTCCATGCCTCCTTTCGCTCCTTTCGGAACCTCTGGTGACATGTGGGCCGGGTTCCTGGAGCGGTTCAAGTGCTTTTTAATCACGAACAACTGACAAAGCTACTTGCAAACTCGAAAATGCAGTTTTTTCCTCAGTGCCTGCGGCCCCAAAATGTTCCGCACTTCCCGGGCTTTCGCAGCACCCTGGCCTTTGTACAAACTTGGCTGGGACAAACTAATGGCGGGCTTTAAAAATAACTATGCGCCTACCCCTTCCAGGATCGCACGCCATTATGCCTTCCGGCAATGTGTGCAGAAAGAGACAGAGTCTGCCAGCCAGTTCTTCCAGTCCCTGAGAACCTGGCGATCCAGTGCTAGTTCGTTGATCTGGACCCACCTCTGATCTATATCTATATTTATATGTAATGACAAATAAAATTATTAACTGTGAAGTCCAAATGAGGCTTCCAAATGCAAAAAAAAAAAAAAAAAAACCCTCTCCATTTGCTGCAGTTCTGTGCACAGGATACGAGGTAAAAAGGAATGTTCTACTTCCATCAACAGTCCATGGAATAAATATTATAATGTTCTTACTGGGCTATTTTTGCAGGCCAAAAGACACAAATTCTTCTTCATGTGTTGCCATGTCACAACTAATTGGTTGCTTTTCTCAATGTGATCTCAGAAAAGCAGAACTAAAAACAGACCATTCTACAAAAGAATAATTTAAAAATGGGCAGACTAGGTCCCAATGCTGTTCCTCCATATGGGATTATAGCAAGGAGTTCCTTTTAATGACTAAAATGTGCAATTTGCTTTAGGATGAGCTCACAGACATCTAGTTGTATATGGTATCACGAGTAGTTTCTTTGTTCTTCAAAATCTGCATTTAGAATATATTCCCCTCGTCTGATCTAGAAGGCAGTGTGATATTGCTAAAAAAATACCCATCTTTCTCTTAAGATCCATTTATATTGCTGGATTTCCACTTTATATCTCCTTCGAGCTGTTTTCAGTGTAGTTTTAAATTGAGCAACAAAAATGGAAATGTGTTATTTTCAGTATTTAAGAAGTATTAAAAATGCAACAGACTGAAAATATAGTCACATATTGGATAGAAGAAGATCATCAGCAGAAAAAAAGAGACCAATTAAGAAAAATTAATTAGCAATAAGTGTACTTTCTAAAAGGCAGGAAAGGTGTTCATAACAGAAGTCCATACTATTTTATCCTATCCTTCTGCTATGAACTTTTTTCATACGCTTCATAATTACACAAACAGTTTCTTTGGAAAAGAAAGAAAATGTTGCCTGTATTTATTTAACTTCATAAAAATGGAAAGCGGCTTGGTGCCCAAAAGGTGCAAATATCTCCTGTGAAACATATTTCAATTAAAAATCTTATTTTTCCATCTGAGCATCTCGCTGTTCAAAAAGGCCACTGTTCTTATTGCTGTAGCTGAAAATGATGAGTTTTACTTTAGGCCAGCTTTCAAAATCTTGTGTCTTCTAGATATATTGTAGGTACTTATTTCTATTAAAAAGAATTGTTTAGCATGAGTTGGAAAAAGTAAAGGGAAACTGTGACATCAAGGCTTAAATGAAGACTGCCTTTTGGTACTGAGAAAGAAGTAAAGTTAATCACATGTCTCTATAAACATGTTCCAATCCCCTTTCCATTGTTGTTGTTAATCTTATTGCCAAATATATATTTTTATTGTGCTTTCAAGTCAATATCAATCCCCAAACAACTTCCTGCAGGTTATTTGGCAAGGTTTTTTTGGAAGCGATCTGCCATTCCAATTTCCTAGCAGTGTGTGTGTGTGTGTTTGTGTGTGTGTGTGTGTGTTTGTGTGTGTGTGTGTGTGTGTGTGTGTGTGTGAGAGAGAGAGAGAGAGAGAGAGAGGTTACCAAACTCCTTTGTGCCTAACGCAGGACTAGAACTCACTGTCTCCTGGTTTCTAGCCTAATACCTTAACCACTACACAAAACTGGCTGTCAAAAATATTATCATTCTATTATTATAGCCAGTTTCTATTTTTCATTTTTTTTCATCTCCCTTTATGTATACTTTGCAAAGAGGTTCATGAGGTTTCCATTTCATAAAGGAAAACAGAATGGACATCATACTGTTGGTGTATTTTGTTTGTATCTGCCTTCCTTTTCTTCTGTGTTGCCTAACCCTTCATTACTTTGTACCATGTTTGGTGTATGAGTCTCAAATTATGAATTCCCCAGAACAGGTGCATATATATCCCCTCTGTGTAACATGTAGGAACCAGAGGTGGTTCCTACCAGTTCGCACCTATTTGGTAGAACCGGTTCGTCAAATCTACCGAACCGGTTAAAAGAGGTTCCACCAGTGGACCCGGAAAGCAGGCCACACCTACAGAAGAGGTTCCAAAATTTTTTGAAACCCACCACTGGTCCTTGGATATGATTATTCTACACTATCATGCTCATATTTATAAAACTCAGTGCCTCTGTGAAAGGTAAGGATGACTACTGCATTTGTGGTACAATCAGAACATTGCGTGTGTTGAAGTTGTTTTAACGCAAACCAAAGATGCCTTTAAAAAAAACAAGTTTACATCATATTCTTATGCATGCCAGTGCTGTGTGTGAGGTAATTTAAGGTGGTTCTGACAAGTGTCATCGGCATCTTCATATCCGGTCATATGGGCGGCAAGCCACTCCCACAAAGGAGGCCACACCCACAGAGTAGGTTCGAACAATTTTTGAAACCCACCACTGGTAGGAACTCTCTTTTCAGTATTTAGAATACATGAAGCCTTGGCTATCCTACAGTTTCGCTTGAAAACGGCTCCACCAATGCTACCATTTCACTGAACAAGACAATGGTTTCAGATTGCCAACGTTGAGGAAAATCATGGTTTCTTCCCTTCCCCAATTTCCTTATTTTATAGCATAGTCCTCAATGAGACCTGTGGCTTTGAAAGCAGGTAAGCATCCTAGAAATAATTGAAGATGAAATCCCATTGGAGATATCAAAGTAAGTTTCACTTACTGCCAATTCAACGGTCTATTTTATGTGAATTTGGAAGAGCATGCACTCTTGTCTGGTTCAAATGGAAACATATATTGGGCCAATCCTGAATCATGGGATATATCAGATATATGTACAAATTAGTCCAGACAAAATAGACATATATGCTTGTTAGAGTTTGGTCCTTTGGAGTGTAAGGTGTTCAGTAGTTTGGAGGCATTGTAAACTAATGAGCATAAATGGTGATTTATAAATTATATTGCAAGGTGGCTTTTATTTATTTACATTAAAAACTATTAAAAACAAATAATTTAGCTTTTTCTATATGTTTCTTAATGTTAGAACACATTCAGCCCATAATTAAAGAATCACTTATTTGCAGTGACCTGTGGTGAGGTTTATGGCTGGAGAGGCAGCAATTTTTTTAGACTTGTGGACTTCAACTCCCATAATTCCATAGCCAGGCATGCTCAGTTCTGATTTAAAGCGACAGCATTTGTTTTTCTCCTTTGCTAAATAAGTTTCCTTCTTTCTTTTTCTTCTCCCTTCCCCTCCTTTCTCCCTCTCTCCTTCCCCCTCTCTCAAACACACACACAAACACACACACACACACACACACACACACAGAGTTGTACCAGGATTCAGAAAATTTAGGTTTTCCTCCTCAGCCCATGTTAGCAATACCACTAGCAGCATTTTGGCTGGCAGGTGTAAGTAGAAGTGGAAATTCATTCTACTGAAAACATTGTTTTTGCTAATGATTGGATAATTAAAATTTCAGAAGACCCAAAGGCATAGTATTAGAGTGTTACATAGTGCATAAACTAAAGAACTGTCTCAATATGCTCCCTCCCCCCTCTCTCAAACACACACACACAAAGTTGCACCAAGAGGATGAAGTTTGAATTCCTCCTGCTCCCTCCAACCCACACGTACCTTTTCCAGCTGTTTCAGAGAGGATGTCAACTCTGCTCTTGCCTGCCATCATGAAAAGAAAAAAAATGTAAAAGGAAAAAGGCTGAGGTCAGGCTGAGCTAGTTGCTGCCAGAGTCACTGTAGATGACTCTGCTTAACTTCTTAAAAAAGCCTCTAAAAATTCACCCTCTACAGGAGGAGGCAGGAGAACAATGTGCCTCATCTACATCAGGAATTTTTCGGCTTTTAACCCTTGCTTAACTCTGCTGAGTGATCATAAAAAGTCAGACTAGATGAAGCACATCGTTCTCCTGCCGCCTCCTGTAGAGGGCACTTTTTTAGAGGCTTTTTAAAATAGATAAGCACTAAGCAGAGTCATCCATGGTGATTCTGGCAGTAACTAGCTCAGACTGACCTTAGCTCTTGCCTTTTTCCTTTTACATTTTTTTTCTTTTCATGATGACAGTGGTGAGGCTCTGCCTCCCCTGACTGCATGTCCCTGCTTATTTGTTCAAAATTGGATCTGTATTGATTTCAGTATCCTCCTTTTAAGAACACTGTCCTCTCATTACCTTTGAATATAGTATTGGATGCATGTATGATCTTTTCCCCAATTTCTTCCTGTACCTTCCAATATCACAAAACATCACCATTTGTTTACTCATTATTCTAATAGAGCCCAAGATTTCCAACGATGCTTCACCCACAGGTAGGCTGTAATGATGGTCAGACTTATATTTTCAGTTTTGGTAGTCAGGCTGGAATAAAATCTTCTTTAAAATTTGAATTGGTAATTGTATAGTAGACATGAAGTTACCTGATCTCATGCTTCAAAGAATCTGTAATAGGAACACAAAAAGCATGAACTGTGATAGCTGGAATCAGGAAGGATAGTTGAACCAGTCAAAAGGGAGCAACTGCACTGATATAGCTACAGGAGAGTTGTTCTAGTAGTAATATAATTTAAACAATTTCTTCTCTTTTAAAACTCTTCTTCAAGGAGGATGAGGAAAGTTAATTTCTTCCATTCTAAGTCTAAAGATTGGCTCGCATATTACTCAACTAAGTTTTATTTAGCAAGAGATTGATCTGCTGTCTGGTTAGAGATGAAAACTTCTTGCAAATTGCGATCACTTTTTGAGGCAACGGATGTTTCCACAGAAACCTTGTCCTCTGCCCTTGTTTTCTTTGTTCCAGTCTCCCAGAATTGGTTCTTGACACCAGTAGTTAAATATCTGTTATTTTATACTCTTTTCTAACTTGCATAGCAAAAAACCTCAGCACTGATTGTAGACAGATGCTCAAGTGACCTTTGTGGGTTAAAGGACTTTTTATCAGTTTTGGCTGATATCCCAGTTGCAACCTTACCCGAATAGTGATAACTTGGCACTGCCGAGTGCCACCCTATTTTGCAGACTTCCTATTTATACTCTTAAAACAAATTGTACGCGGGTTACATTTACACATTATTCAGAATCAGTACATTGGTTTAGAATAGGACTACAATATTATTACATGCAATTTAATGATGAACCACATTAAACTTGCATTTTGTGGACTGCACTAGCTTTCATTCTATTTCTGAGCAAAATTATGGAGTGTTTTTTTTAATTTTAAAGGACTAGAAGTTCTTCTGATCAGATTTAGTTTAGAAGCCTTTTATACCTAGTTAGAGAATAATAAGACCTATTTCAAAACCTCAGCTGTAAATGTTTTCAGAAATAATGTGAGATAAGTGACTACTATAACAGAAATGTGACAATTTTCTTCTCAAATAGAATGGAGTGATAGAATAAAACTGAATAATTAATAATAATTACAAAAATAATCACAAATTATTGAGATCTGAACTCAAAATTGAGTTATGGCACAAACTGGCTATGATAGTTGCGGTGGTTATCAGCACACTGGGTGCCATAACAAAACCTCTTGTATGGCACTTAGAAAATCTGTGCCTTGATAAAATTTCCATCTGCCAACTACAAAAGGCCACATTGCTTGGATCTGCACATTTACTGCACCAATACATGATGCACCTAAGTGCTTGGCAGTGACGTGCAGTCAGGTGAGGCAGGGGAGGCACAGCCTCACCCCTGTTATCATGAAAAGAAAAAAATATAAAAGGAAAAAGGTGAGAGCTGAGGTCAGGCTGAGCTAGTTGCTGCCTCACCGTGGATGACTCTGCTTAAGTGTTTTAAAAAGCCTCTAAAAAGTGGCCTCTACTTTGAGGCAAGAGAACTGCGTACCTCATTTTGTCTTTTTAGGCGTTTTATGATCACTCAAGCAGAATTAAGCAAGGGTTAAAATCCTAAAAATTCCTGACATAGGTGAGGCACACAGTTCTCCTGCCTAATAGTAGAGGGCGCTCGTTTGGGCGCACTTCTTCAGAGGACCCGAGGCAAGAGCAGAGTTTAAGTCCTCTTTGAAGCAGCTGGAAAAGGTATGTGTGGGTCGGAGGGAGGGGGAGGAATTCAAACTTCATCCTCCTGGTGCAGGGCTTTGGGCAAAGGCTGTAGGGAAGGACCCTGGCTCGCTTATGCTCTCACTCCCCAAGTGTAGTTTGATTGCAAGCATAGCCTCATTACCTTTTCAAACCTGTAATCAGTGAAGCTGGGCTGGATCCTTCCGGGGTTGGGGAAAGTGTGTGTGCTCCAGTATGGCTCTTTGACTGGCTTCCTGCCTCCTCCTGTGGTCTCCTTGCTGGTGCTCTCCCTCTAATCCAACTTCTGTGTGTGTGTGTATGTGTGTGTGTGTGTGTTTGAGAGAGGGGGGAGGAAGGGGGTGAGGGGGGAAGGAGGGGAAGGGAGAAGAAAAAGAAAAAGAAAGAAGGCAACTTCTTTCTCAAAGGAGAAAAACGCTGCCGCTTTAAATTGGAACTGAGCATGCCTGGCTGTGGAATTCTGGGAGTTGAAGTCCACAAGTCTAAAAAAATTGAAACCCACCACTGTGTCAGTGCCTCACCAGCCATAAACCTCACCACACATCACTGGTGCTTGGAATTCTAGTGTGATATCTCAGTGGTTAAAGATGCTGAGCTTGCCAGCTGGAAAGCTGACAGCCTGTATTCAAAATTCGAGCACTGTGTGATGGGGTGAGCTCCCATTACTTGTCCCAGCTTCTGTCCACCTGGCAGCAAAAAAGCATGCAAATGCGAGTACATAAATAGGTACTTTGGTGGGAAGGTAACAGCATTCCATGTAGCTCCACGTATAGTCATGCTGGCCATATGACCACCGAAATGTCTTTGGACAATGGTGGCTCTTTTAACTAAGGAATGAAGATGAGCGCCACCCTCTAGAGTCAGAAATAACTGGATGGGGGAAAACTTTACCTTTACTTTAGGTGCTTGGGAAGAATTTGATGCACATGAAGGCCAACATCAGCTAAAGAACCAGCAGCTGTGATTACATGTTGTTGTGTAAGACAATAAATAACATATTAAACTAGTATGACACCTGGCTGTTTAATGGCATCTAATTCATGGATTCTTCTACTGTCCATCTTAAATCATTTCCCAAACCAAAAGCTAAAAAAAATCCACTTGAGTAATCCATTTGAGATTTTTATAACAAAAATCTTCAGAGATTAATATGGTGCCTGTTAGTCTTCTGTAAAGCTTTAAAGACCCAGCTTTAAAGAAGAAGCAGGGACATATACCAAAGGCTTCACCTCCTAGCTATATTGTTAACAAGTCAGATGTCTTGGTTTATACGTACTCAAGTTAGGTGTTTTAATATTTTAGGGTTTTAATGGGTTTTATTGTTTTAAAATGTTTTAAAGATTTTAATTATAATGTATGTTTCTGAATTGTGAGTTTCCCAGCATCATTTGCTGAGATGAGTGTCTATAGAAATCAAATGAAATCAGAATGCAAAACAAAACAAAAGCAAAAATCAAAACCAAAACCAAAACCAGAAGAATATAACAGCAAACTCTTTTCATGTTATTCCCAGGAAATATAATGTTGGATCCATGAAATCATGTTGAACATGACTTGAAGGAGACTTCACTTTTTATGGAATTTCTACTATAGACTAATAATTAAATACTAGTGATACAAACACAGACCAGATCCACATTTCTTTACTACTATGAAGAGCCTAGTAGAAACAGACTTCTATCATAAACAGAGCTTGGGATACCTTTAAGGTCTTTTTGAAGCTGGACCAAGTCATTTTTAACTCATGCAAGACTTTTAAAAATGCCTATCTTCCCATTCAGCCATCAAAAAATTAAATTTTAATTACAGTTTGCCTAGATTTTATAGTGTATTTTAAATATTTATTAATTTGTGAACTAACCAGAAAGTCTGTTTTATGTCTCAAGTTGTTTTCCATTAAGATCATCATGGTTAGATGACCTCTTTGGCCTTTTAAGAAAACTCTAGATTATTTCTTGCAATAGTATGGTAGCGCTATTAGCAGGACTCTGATTGCCTTTTTCTAAGACAGTCCTTCTTAACCTGGTAATGAATTCAGTCATAGGTTCCTGTAAATTCTACCCAGCAAATCCCATATATTGTAGTCCCAACATTATCTGGAGTCCATTAGATTAGGGATGATTCTTCTAATGGCAAAGACAGTTCTCATCACTAAGACTTCAAGGCAATTCTTATTACTTTAGAGATGATCAGAATGTCATCATATTTCAGTAATCGCAAACAAAACAATGTTCAATTTCTGGTTTGAACATCCAACTAAATTTGACAAATTTTAGAAAAGCGTCATTAAGGTGATGGTTTATGGAACTAAACTTGAAATGCCTTTCAGCTGTTTACTGGGGACTATTTGGAAAAGCATTTTTGTTTGCATCATTTTCACAAGTGATTTGCCTGCTTGCTAGGGCTGAGAGAAAGTGATTGGCCTAGGGTCACCCAAATTGATTCATGCAGGACTAGAATTCATGATCTCCCAGTTTCTAACCATCTCTTTAACCACTACACCAAACTGTCTGTCATGAAAGTAAGCAGGAGCAAAGGGAATTAATGGAAATTATTGAATTTGAAGATGTGAATCTAATGTAAAGAAGTAAAAATGAGGATAGAACAAGGTCATTTGTAAGATATGATATGCTAAAGCAGAGTAATATTTTAAGAGATACCTATTCAATAAGTCAGGAATTAAAATTGAAATCATAATAAGATATGCAAATACCATGATACTGAATGCAGACAGCAGTTATGGTTTTCACAAGATGCCTGTTTTGTAGTTTTCCCCCCTTGTATATCTTACTTTCAATACAAATCTATGCATGTTTACTGTACAATCAACCCAATTCTATCTAATAGAGTTGCTCATGGGATACATAGGGATTGGCTGGAACCTTAGATTGTTGGGAAGATGAAGCTTATCACTATCAAGCTTCAATGCACTCAACTGTGTGTCCCCCCCCCCCACTTTTGTGGATTACAAATTCTTTTGCACAAGAAAGGTCATCACTTAGCTCTGGAAGCTGTTAGAAACCTGAGTAAGAAAATACATTTCTCTATGTAAGCAAGACTGGCAGATCAATAGCTGGTACTCTATGCCGAAGGAGGAGGAAAGGGGAGTTGATGAAAAGAAGTGGGGCGGAGGGGAGGAGAGCAAACAAAATCTTGAAACTGCTCTGTTGCATCACTAAATGTATGCATTTGTCGGTACTATATGCTGGAATTGCAGAATCCAGGAAAGAATTGTGCAGAGGGAAGAGGATGGGAGTGGAGAAAGGGAAGAAAGCTCTGAAGTATTAGCACAACTTCTGAGTGAAGGTCAGGTTAAATAAGATAAGTTCTTTGAACTGCAGTAACACCTTGAATTGGCCTGATGTATCTTGGCTCCCTTTCTTAGCCCCTCAAGTCTCAGTAGCTTGGGAGCAATGCTTTCTGACAGACAAAAGATAATCTTACACTTGCCTTCCAATATCAGGGCATTTTAAGTGGCACACTTTATATTGAATAATTCATGGGTATTCAAGCTTTACTACACTCTACAAAGAAAGTGCTTTCTCTTAGCAGCGACAGTAGATATGAGCAGCTAATTCATTATTTAAAGAGATTAAGTATTAGCAACTGGTATGGGCTCTTCAGAGCTCTTTTTATTCCCTTTGCTCATGTTATCCCCTGCCACTCGCCTGCCTAGTACAGAGTTAGATTTATTTTGTCATATTAAAATCATATTTAAAAGTGATTGCCTATTGCTTTCACACTGGCACTGCTTTGCTTTGAAAATGTGAAGTAATGAGTAGCTGGGAGTTGTGATGAGATGTTTGACTATTTGGAAACTGTGTTGGCCCAAAACATTGTTTTTTACTTTCAAGACAGAAAAAGGGGAAGAGAAGAACTGGTGTGTATATGCGAAGAGGGTCTATTGGTGATAAAGAAGCTATGAAGATGATGTCAAAAAACAAACATAAATTAAAGCTAAATTAAAGCTTGGTGAGAATTGATGAATTCTGTCTGCTTCAAAAGTTAAGTTATAGGTAATCCTCAATTTACGGCCACAACTGAGCCCAAAATTTCCATTGTTAAGTAAGTTTACCCCATTTTATGTTTTTTTCCACAGTGGTTAAGCAAATCACAGCTGTTGTTAAGTGAATCGTTCATTCATTAAATGAATCTGGCTTCCCACATTGACTTTGCTTGTCAGAAGCCAGCTAGGATGGTTACAAATGACTGTTCCATGACCCCAGGACAGTGCAACTGTCATAAATACATACCAATTGCCAAGTGCCTGTATTTTGATCACATGACTATGAGGATGCTGCAATGGTTGTAAGTGTAGAAATGATCAGAAGGCACTTTTTTCAGTGTGTGCAGTATAACTTTGAACAAATGTAAGTCGTGAACTACCTGTAGTTGATAAATATATTAATCAAGAGAATTTTATATTGCAAAACTCAAAATATATTTCTAAATTAGCACAATACTCAGCAAAGTGCATAATTTATTCAATTTATTTCCTTGTTCTGTTTTGTGTTGTTATTGTTTTGCCTTTTATCCAGACAATTGTATTCTAATATTTTGTTCTTGTCCCACCATTTTTCTTTTGGATATTATTTGTGATAATTATTTTGTTATAAAACACAACTCTTGCCTAGGATATACAGATATACCACTGTGATTTTTTTTTATTTAGAGGATTTTTTTCTCCATATTAAAAAAACATTTTGTTTTCAGATTAGCCAACTTTTATTATTTCCTGAAAGCAGAGATCTAAATAGTTCAGAATTTCATCCTGTAATCCCTTGCTTTAGCTTGGAGTCCGGGTAACTGAATGGAGCTGAGCATTTACTGGCTGGATGCCCTTCCTGACACCTACACAGAATTCATAGCAGATATTTTCTGTTTGCATATTGAGAGAGAAGCATTTGTCACTGCCTAGGATTGAACTCTCAGCTTCTGAGTTGGAGGCAAGCATCTTCACCGAGGTTACCACACCATTCCAGAAATTCCTCTATGAATATTCTCCTTGAATTACTCCAATATTGCATCAGTTTTTATTCTTATGAGAAGATTTATATTATTAGGTTTTTTCATTTTTTTCTATTATTGTGCTATGAAAAAATATCTATCTATCTATCTATCTATCTATCTATCTATCTATCTATCTATCTATCTATCTATCATCTATCTATCTATCATCTATCTATCTATCTATCTATCTATCTATCTATCTATCTATCTATCTATCTATCTTCTATCTATCTATCTATAATTCAAATTTCTTATCCAATTGGAACAGAAATTAACATAGTGTCTATTGAGTGAGGCAACACAAGGGATTAAATAATAGCTTTTTCATCAATATCTACCTCTCTAGATTCAATGGAATGGACTAACACTGAAATCATATTGCACAGTATCAAGACACATGTCGTTTTAACCCTATTGTCACATAATTGCAGAAAAGTCATTCTTCAGCACTGCAAAAGGACTCTAAAATGGAAACATGTTTAAGCATTTAAATATGTGTGATCACATTATAGTTACTCATTACTTTATGCATACACGTGACCATATACTTACACAGAAGTAATAGTAGGTTGTTACTTTGCTTGGAGGATGTGAGTAAAATTGCCTACTTTACTTTTTGCAAATCTGTTAAGTTGCCCTCAAGCAGCAGGTGGCAGCTGTGATCAAGAGAGACTTAGCACAAAGTTCTATATTAGATGTGCCCATTCCTTGACTAGAAGGCCCTTAAAACACTCATGCTTTGGCCCACTTCATTATTGAACAATTGCAATGCATTCTACACATCTATGAGTACCTCTTAGAAGCTGCAGTTGGTCCAGAATGCAGTAGCACAGATAGTTATGTCATGGATAAGTGATGGCAATGCCAATATGACACTTCTGCTTCATTAGTTGCACTGGTTGCCAGTAAGCTTCCAGATTCAATTCAAAATAACCTATAAAGCACTTCAAAGCATAAGGTTATCTCAGGGATTGCTTTTCTCCATTGTTTCTATTTCCCTTCCCCCATTGCCTATCAGAGGTCTGGGTTTCATTGATGAATCCAGTGGTTCCCAACCTTTTTTTGGCCACCTAAGCATCTCTAAAATCCTGATGACCCCTCTGTGACATTTAATTCTTACTTTACTCAAAAAGTGAACTCTACTCATGCAGAGGAAGCCTAAAAGGCCATTAACTTGGTTTAAAAGAGGTTCAAATTGCCCCCATTAAAAATAAATTGCCCCCCTGTGGGGCATGGGCCCCACGTTGGGAACCACTGGATTAAACAATGCCCACCTGGTGGGAACCATAAAGTTCTGGTATGCTGTCTGTGCCTTGGAACACCATTTGCCCTGAGATTTATATAGCCTTGTATTGCCTCTATTTAAATGAGACATTAAAGTTGGCTGTATTCACAGGACGTGGCATAAGTGCCCTTTGTGTGTGATGTTTTGACATTATTGTTGGTTTTCTTTTTCTTTTTTACTGCATATTTTTATTGCATTTTTTTAAGCAACAAAAAGTCATAACAGATTTTACAAATTAAAAAACAGAAAGCCCATGCACAACATGGGTCTCAATTCATGTATGAATTTCTATGTTGGAGAATTCCGATCACATATGCCTCCAAGAATTGTGAAAGGACATGTGTATAAACATCTATATGTGCAGTGTGCCTTGATTCACGTATCCATCAGAGGTGGTATTCTGCCGGTTTGCCCCGGTTCAGGTGAAGCGGTAGCGGTAGCGGCAGTGGCAGTGGGGGGAGGCTCCACCCATCAGCCCAGAAATCAACATGGATGCTCTGCACATGCACAGAAGTGCCACACACAAGCAAAGTGCACACATGCACATTCCCAGTTCTGAATGGTAGTAAAGGTAAGAGGATTTCATTCTTGGTATCCATGCTTCACATGGATGGCAGAGGCTGGATGCTAGAGCCATATATTTTATCAGGGATTAACCATAGTTGTGATCGTATGCCCATGTACATGAAACATTCACAATGCATAAGGCTTTCCAGAACACAGTGAAGAACATCAGCCTTCATCTCCTTCTATAGGAAGATACCATTAGCAAACCAAGATATTTGGAAGACTCAGCCTTTGTTTCTCTTACGTCACTCCAATTTATGTTTTAAGAATAAGTTTCCGTAACTCCACTCCCCCATTTCCTGTACTTTTATGGTCATATAGATAGAAATAAGGCATTTTCTGAGAAATGAGGCTTGTGGTTTTATTCTCTTATGACATTGAGAAGGCCAAGAGATTCATCTGGCAGCATTGATACATTTTTCATTTTTTATTAAAATTGCAGCAAAAAGATCCAAATAGTGTCCTCAGTTTCTAAACTGATTTATGCAGCTATTCTCATCTTCACCTCACATAGTCATTTATAAAAGAATAACCACCAGCTTCCAGGTCCAGGGGCAATTTTTTTCTCTAGGGCAAGACTGTCAAACTCGCAGCACACGGGCTGGATGCATAATGTGCTGGCCACACCTACACCTGGTTTAGTGAAAAGGAAAAAAAGTCCTGATATATCACATGACGCTGCCATGACAAAGTGAGTTTGACACCCTTCGTCTAGGAGATTCAAGAAATGACCCTCTCTGGAGTTACTTCCAAGTGGTGTTAATATGAGAAAAAAAAATCTAGCCCACAGCTACTATTTTGTGTGGTGCTCTATGGCTCAATTCTCTCGCCTATTTAACATCTACAGGAGATTGCTCACTAAGATGATGCAACAATTTGAGGTGAAGTATCATCAGTGTGCCAATGATACTCAGATTTCTATCTTCTTTCCAACTCGTATTTCATGCCATAGATGGTTGTTGTGGTCTGGAGTGCTTTTGCACACCCTTCGGGACACCCTGTTCCTAACTCAGAAAATGTGACTCATGGACTTGTGATCTCTCATCTGGACTACTGTAATGCACTCTGCATGGAGATGCCCTTGAAGAGCATTTGGGAGCTTCAACTGGTGCAGATTATAGCTACATGGGTAGAAAAGAGTGTTGGATATTCAACATGCATAACAGTACTACTTTGTGAGCTGAATTGGTTGCCAGTGTGTTTCTGGATATAATTCATGGTCACCTTTAGAACCCTTTATGACTTGGGGAAAGGTCATCTTAGGAACTATCTTCTCCCAATCACAGGCATATTGTTGGTCCTATCAGCCAAGGAGTGTTGGCTAGTGAGATCAAGGAGATGTTCCTTCTGTGCTGCAGTTCCTGCCCTCTAGAATACCCCTTTAGATATAAGGATGACCCAACCCAGTTGGCTTTTTGCAAGCCTGTGAAGACTTGGTTGTATGCCCAGGGCTAGATCTCTGAAAGAGTTAAAGGTTCCATTTCCTGGCTATATTAACATCCACAGTAACAGGTTTACTTGGTGCCATATATTCTATTATGTATCTTTTAAATGTTCTAATTGTTTAAATATTTTATGATGTATGCCAGCCAGAGTCCCTTGTTGAGAAGGGTGACTATAGAAATCAAAGAAATGAATAATGTACTTTATGGGAAAATTGGGGCCTTTCAAGACACAGAAACCAATTTGCACATCTAGCAATCGTTGTTTTCAAAAATAATACTTTGCATGTCCTTACTTTGAATCAAAGGCAATGCTTACAATCCACTGAGGAGTCTGTCCTTCCCATATCCAGTTGGAATTACTGTGAGCTATGTTCCATTCAGTTCAATGAATTCATTGCAAGAAACAGCTATGGTGAGGTTTTTTTTAATTTTTATTTTAAAGATCAAAGGAATAAAAGAACATTTCAGAAATGAAAATTGCTATTATATCTACAAATATTCATTCTCTGTGATCCCCCCCAACTTTTTCTGTTCCAGTTAGTCATAATGCCCCTTGGAAAAACAGCAACAACATTTTTTTCTGATAGTGTGCATATGCATTTTCTTCTATTTCTTCACACACACCCCAACACATGTTTTTAAAGTGAAGGAAAGTATTCCTCCCCCAAATCAAAACTTATAATCAGAAAAATCAGTTTTGTTCAAGCTGTCACAGAAATTTTAGCCAAACAACTTGTAAATTCAGGGCTTTGCAAGGGAAACGAGCAATCATTCTTCATCCAATGTAAGAAGATTAATTCACACCACTTGTTTTGAAGTTCACTCAAAAAAGAAAGTCAAACACGTTTTAATCATTAATTTTGGGGAAAAAAGCCCATTTTGTTTTCTATCACTCTTTAAGTTATAAGGAGTATGGAATAAAATTGTAATCATTTAAGTCAATCAAGAGCCAAATCTAGAATGAAATAAAGCATTGTTTCTGAAGAAAATGCTGAAGAGAAACATTTGTATAATACTATGCAAAGTCACAGTTTTGACAGGTAAGTGATTTTTTTCCAGTCTAGATCCAGAACCTTTTAAATCAGGTGAAAGAAATTTTCAGCTATATCAGCTTCATCTTTAAAATTTTACTTTAAAAGTAATGTAAACATGGAGGAAACCAATAGAACATGCAAATAAAGATGACATAAACAAATATGCCATGTTTCTCTTGAGTTAAGTGCATTAGATCCATGCTGTTGAACAAGAAGAAAAGTCCATATAGATTGCATTTGATTGTAACTCTTGGTGTTAAACATTTGTAGAATTTTCTGTGTCCCCACTCACATTTATATTTTCATGACTTTCAATAGCATAACATGAGATGGATTTCATTTAGTTGTGCCATAGTTTTGTTTCTTAAAAAGTATTTGATCTGATGTGTTTTATTATATTCTGACATATACAATTGTAACACAAAACAATGGCTACAAAACATCTGTGTTACAGAATTTATTCAGTATAAGAATACACTCCACAAGACTTCTACATACAATATTGCACATTTTTGTTTAATATTATTTCTCAGTAATATTTAGATTTATAACTTGGTATTTTCCTAAAGAGTGATTAACTACACACTAAAGGTAAAGGCAAATGTTTCCCTCGCACATATGTGCTAGTCATTTCCTATTCTAGGGGGTGGTGCTTATCTCCATTTCAAAGCTGAAGAGTCAGTGCAGTCCGAAGACGTTTCTGTGGTCATGTGGCTCGCATGACTAAATGCCAAAGGTGCATGGAACCTTCCCACCAATGATGGTCCCTATTTTTCTACTTGCATTTTTACATGCTTTCGAACTGCTAGGTTGGTAGAAGCTGGGACAAGTAATGGGAGCTTACTCCGTTACGCAGCACTAGGGATTCGAACAGCTGAACTGCCGACCTTTCTGATCGACAAGCTCAGCTTCTTAGCCACTGAGCCACCACGGCCCTTAACTACACACTACACAGACATATATACACACATGCATGCAAATACACACAGAGAACTCTTATCTGAATGTTAATATAACTAAAAGTGTCAATATATATGATTCTCAGTTGAATTTCTAAACCACAGACAGAAATAATGTGGTGCACATTTAAAGGAATCCCCTACTGGGAGATTTCTAGACCTAGCAGTAAATAATCTGCTAAAATTGAGACTTTTCTGTGTAATCAGTTCTTATTCTGAGTGTTCTATGAATGGAATTCCCATTTATATCAATGGAAAGGATAGCTTCAACATTCCCATTTAACTATATAGAACCATCTCTTCTATTGAAAAAAATCTATATTTTATATATAGAATCTTTATGTGCACATCTGAATCTGAACCGGAGGCAAATGTGAACTTGGCAAATTTACATTTTATTATTTTGCATATTTATTTTTTTGGTTGGCAAGCTTCAGACTGTATCAATCTTAAACATAACCTTCTAACAGGAACTATAAATCAGAATCAACATGAAAGAACACTTCATGTCACTGTAGACTCCTGAAGTGTTGGAAGAAGGATCTTAAATGCCTATTATCCTTTTAACTTCATGTAGAAGTACTTGTTCAGTTAAGAAACTGAGATGCTTACTTACATGAAAGCCACATAAGTATCTATGTTATATGAATACATAGCATGATTAAATATATGGGAAATTTACATTTCCTATCTTCATTGCAAGTGGATATACTGGGGTTTTTAATTTGGTCTACATTTTTAAGAAAACGTAATTTCCAGTTCCAAAAGTAAGATGTCGTTAGAAATTCAAATGACATTCTTTCTGATTTTTTACGCTGTGTTCTTGGTTAATAAAATATAAAGATATATTTTAGGGGAAGATGTATACAAGATCAATTTGATTTTTAATAGTCACAAAGTTAGATGAAAATTTGACAAAATACACTTACAGAGAAAAAAATTAGCGTGGACCAGAAATATAAACCAATCTATAAAACTGTAATGGCAAAAAATTGAATTGAAAGATAATATGGCAAAATTACATAGAGAGTAATCAAATTATTAGCTGAAAATATTGTAAGACAAGTAACAGGATTTAGACTATTAATACAATCCTATATTAGTTTCACTAAGTTTTAGGTGTGAGTGTAACACTAACACACCTTCTTTTAAAACCATACAGTATTAAGATGTGCTATTCTATCAGTAATATTTTCTTCACACCTAGGAAAAAAATCATATATAAATCACAATCAGTTCATATTTATTTTTATGTATGCCTAAATGGTGTGTATCAATTTTGTATATGTGCAACTTCTTAGATACAATAGGTAGTTTAATTATTTTTTCTACTGATACAAATTTTGACACTCACAAATCTGTATGTTTCTGACTTATAGTTGACAATTGATTGAAAAATGTCTTAGATTTATGTTGATTATTCTAATTTGCACTAATATCGATATGAATTACTTAGTAATTTCAAATTTAAATTCTCTAGGAACTTTTAGATGGACATATTCAGGACTAGTAATATGTTATTGTGTAATTTCACAGGACAGCCTAGATTATTTTCTTTTATTACCTCAATTTGCTTTAGTTTTTCTTATTTCCTTCTGAGAAAGTTGATACAGCGCAGATATTTTTTCTGCAGTAAAGACAGATGCAAATAATGCATTCAATTTCTCTGCCATTTCTACATCTTTCTTAAATATTATTTTTACTTGTTAACTCACCATCCAATTTCTTCATGGCTTTCCTTTTTGAATACATGTAAAGAAAGTCTTAATGTTGTTCTTCTTTGAAGTTTTCTTTACCATAAAATAAAGCTTGTTTTAATCATTTTTGATTCCTGGTGACTTTATAACTATATCCGTGCAGTTTTCTTGGCATGTTTAGGATGCCATTTCCTTATGTTGGGATATTGTTTTGACTTTTCAGTCTAGCCTACAGCTCTTGCATTTTCAGGAATTTTCTCCCCCCCCCCCCCATCAAGCATTTACCAGACCCAACTATGCTATCCTTCCTTTCCCCATATGTTCCTCAAATTATTTTTTCACATCCCATATGATCATCTTATACTTTTTCTGCCAGAGTTCTGTTCCTCTTTGTTCTCTTCATTATAGTGACTTCTATTTCCCGAAGAAAGCTTTCTTAACTACAGCTTGTGATTGGACCATATTGACCACACAGTAATGTAGTACATTCAAACAAGGAGTTGGAGACTTTGTTAATGAAGACAGAGCTTTCATTTTACTATTTGTTCCACTTCATTGTTGCCTGTGAGTGTAAACTAGTCAGCTGATCTGCAATAGCAACTTTTCTCATAAAAACAACTGCTTCCTTTGCACAAATCCTCTCCAATGAATAAATGATTGGATCACTTTGCAGGCTGTAGTATATCCCACTGGAAAGCAACGCAAGAGTCCTAAACAACATGCCAATGGATACTCAACACAGAACATTTTCAGAGCTCATGTAAAAACCCCACTAATCAGTGCTCTGATAAAAGAATAGCGCAGACATGATTTGAATGTAATTGTTTCTGGCCACACAATTTGGGAGAAGTGTGGTGAAGGAAATGTAAACATGGTGAGTGGAACCTGTCTTTTGTTATCCTTTATCTCTTGCTTGCAAAACACAGCTAAGTAAATCATATACAAAAATTGGGGACTTCCTGAATGCACAAAGCATAAATAATGATTGTTCAACTATAAACCGAAGGCTGATTAAACCAACACTAAAAGTATCAGTAAATTACTAATGATGACATACTCAGGAAGAACTAATTGTCTTGAAAAAGAACCCATTACTGAAAAGAATATTTTTTCTTTTCCACCAGCCAAAGGAAACACCACGTCTTTAGTTAAAGAGCCCAGCAGCAATCGTCTGATAAAGATATACAACTTTTAAAAAGAATAAATGGACTATTCAGATTCCCAACAAAGCTGTGCACATGGGGAAAAAAACCCCTCTCAATGCAAACAGCTGATGCTTGTTCAATTAATGCAGTCCTTCCACATAAATAATTACTACCTGACCTTTTGTTCTGTGGAACTGGTTTTGAATTGACTATAGAAAACTTATGCAAATATTTGGCTCCATGCAGAATCTGACAGAGAGCTCACTCTGATGATGAAAAGAGAGTGTGGGCAGATTTTCTTTTATTTCCAGAACTAATGTATTGTTTGAGGGGTGAGAGAAAATTATGCTAATGTAAAGGAAAGGAAAAATCAGTGGCAGAGGCGCAGGGATATGTCTGAATTCAGCCACAGCCACAGTCAAACCATACCAATTAAGACCAGTTCAATTCTGTGAATTGAAGCAGGAGTAAAAGGAAGGGACATAAACTACATTTAGTCTGTCATGAACTGTGTGAGCAATTTGCACCTGAGTTTTGCAAGGGGAGACAAAGGTCGTGTGCATTAAACAACACACAAACAAAATGCTACTTTCAGTCATCAATTCCCATTCAGTTTATCTATAGACTTTTCCCCTGAAGTATCATTCACTCACTCACTCACTGATCTTTTGTTTATCTTTATGAGTTTTGTTTATATAAAATAACTAGAAACTATGTTTTTTTCTGAAAGCATTTTGAAGCTAAATATTTTTTTCTTCTTCTTTTCAATCATACGTGATTCTCAGAGAATGCCTGAACAAGTCCCTGCAATTTTCTTGGCAAGGTTTTCAAGAGTAGTTCACCACTGCCTCCTTCCTAGGGCTAAGAAAGAATGACTGGCCCAAGGTCACCCAGTTGGCCTTGTGCCTAAAACAGGACTAGAATTCAATCTCCTGGTTTCTAGCCTGATGCCTTAACTACTACATCAAACTGGCTGAAATATTACTGAGCATTAATAGTAGAAATAGACAGTTAAATGTTTACGTTCAATTACTATGAAGTGAGATGTGTAACAGAAACTGGACTGAATTTGAGTTAATTGCAATACTTATTTCTTGTTAGTTGTGACTGACCTGTTCCATTGATTTCAGCAGAAATTAAGCTTCCCTCCCTAGGAATCTATATGAGTATGGCTTCATTGCATACATGTGAAAGCAACAATACAGCATCTCTATTTGTCATACAAAAGGTGAGGAATCCTGCAAAAAGTGATTTGTTTGGTTTTGACTGTGATCATTGTTAGTAATATAATCTAACGGTTGGATTGGCAATATATAAATCATGTAACAATGCTATACCTGTTTCTTTAAATCATACTGTAAAATGTGATTGGCTGATGTTTTCCTCAATCGGCCATAAGAGGCAGCCAGAATGACTGTTAGCTCTCTGTTTGTTAGATGCTGGGCTGATCTGATCTGAGTGTTTTGGCTGTTAGAAAGTGCCATGAGCTGTTGTATGTTTTGCAACTGCTAGCAAACTTTGAGTACTGAACTGATTATGTGATACTGGACTATGTTATTTGGATTATCCCTTAACTGAAAGACATTGATGACTGACTGTCTTATCCGTGTATGACTTGGACTGTTTGATGGACTCTGATACCTCTTTTTCCACAAAAGTAGAAGCCTACTTAAACTGCAGTATCTCTGTATGCTGGTTTGTGTGTTCTCCAACAACATCTCACAACACTTCTCTGAATGTACTCACTCTCCCAATGGGGAGCTTACCTAACAATCATCAATTATCACTGGTGTTCTCTTCAGCAGCTAATGCAAATCTTATGCCATTTATTTCCTAAAAATAACAAATTTACAGCCACTTTAAAAATAATTGTTTTGAAATTTGACACACTCCTGTCTCATGAAGTATTGGCTTATTTATAAATTTCATGTCATTCTGAGGAAAAATAAAAGGATTTACAGTTGTTTTCTTACACATGCCTATATAGCTTCTCTTCTAAATCTCTTTTAGATCCAGGCCAGAAATGAAATAAATGATGTTTGGACTAAATCAAAACATCTCATGCTATTTCTGAAGATCTAGTCTGGGCATTTCAGTGGAGTATATATATATATATATACGGTATTTTCTATCCAACTCTAATATTTAATGTACATGATCACTGAGTAAGTAAGCAGTGAGAACAGCTTGCTAGTGGAGTTCAGTGAGGAAGGAGATTGAAGAAAGTTTAGCAAATTTTCCCTTTCATTTAAGAGTTAGTATTCAGCTAACTTAAGAAGGCAATAAGAAAAAATAAAAACTTTCTAGCAGTGATGACTAAAGAAACAAAAGTGAAAATGAATGTACAAATCATGATTTGCACTTGTGACTTTATTTTCCTAACTGAACAAAGAACTAAGCACAAACTTGTAGCAAGGTTTGCAAAAAAAAAAAAAACCCCTCATAAGATTGAAACAGTAACTGACAATTTCAGCTGATGACAGAGAATGAGGATTTATCAAATAAAAAAGAATCTGCCATAACATATTCTACAAAAGAGGAATACTTCATAAGCAAGATAATTAATTTAGGAATGAATAAAAGTGAAAACCATAAAAAGAGGGATTGCAAGATATTATTAACAACAGGATCTCAGAAACAGTTTTCAGACCTTCATGGATGGAATAAGACTGAGCATTGCAGGAAGAAAAAAAACCAATCCCATGTAACAGAAGGCAAGTTAATAGATCTCCGAAGGACGATTGAGATGCAAGTATTCTCTGCACAAAGATAAAAAGAAGAGACTTGATATTTGGCGGTTCGTCATCATGAAAACCCAAAATAAATGTAACCCTACCATGCTCATCGGCTCATGAAGTATGCAGTCTGCCTGGAGTAAAGGTGAGAGATAAATTCCAAGGTTGATAAAATTATAATGATCTCTTACTGCTAATTTGTACTACAAGAAACAGCTACAACTATTTTATAATAGAGTTTAGAGAGCCAAGTCTTCCTAAGTGTTCTAAGATTTAAATTTTCATTTAATGGAAGACCATAAACTAAAACACACATATTACATGTGAACAAGGACTATGTCTAGTATCTTCCACCTAACCAGGCAGAAGATATTGCATCTTCTGTGGATAATGTTTTCCAAAAGCAAATTAGAAATATTCCCTGGATGACCAGATGAATTTTATGTAAATCTCCTTCTGGCAGATAAAGACCCTAAGATAACACAAGCTGTTGCTAGGTTTGCATTTGTAGTCTGCAGAATTCATGTTTTACTAAAGGCATATTAATTTTGGATTGATTTTGAACTATACTATGTTGAATTGAGTACTGTAGAGTTTCAGAGCACTGTGTCACTCTTACCTTATTCTACTGTATCTTACTTTTGCATTTCTGTTTATTTTCTCAACTGAAAATTTTGTGTGTTGTATTTTTATCTTGTTATTTTTATTCTCAAATACTTGGTGGCTCTGTAACCCTTAATAAAGTATATTAAAAATATTCCAAGAGGCATGAAGTAAAAGTGTTGCTGGATATTAATTATTCCAACATCTGTAGAGGATATGTGCAGTAAAATGCACAAAAGTTATAAATTGTTAAAGTGCTACACAGTATGTTTTACCAGGAAGTTAAGTTCACTGGACTCAGCTGCTATATCCAGAGTAGGTATACATCCTTATAAATAGCAGCAGATAATCCGTGCTCTGTTGGATCATTGTTTTAGTGATATTTCCTTCCCTAACCAGAGAAACAGGATGACCAAGGGTGGGCAAAAAAGCAAGGGGAGCAAGAACAATTTCTGACTTCTGCTGGCTGCCTTATTGAGTTTCCTTGTGGAATTCTGGCAAGGGGCATTGGAAGGTAAGAGGTTGCTCCTGGGTGGGAGATGGAGCAAGGAATTGCTAGATTGGCTGGGAAACTGTGACAGAATGTTGGAAATTAAGATCACATGAGTGCAGCAGCAGCCATCTAGCAGCCCAGCTGCCAGTAGCACTGCAACAGCCACAATTTCCCCAAATTTAATTCCTCAAGAGACATGGTTTCTGGGTTTTGGACATATTCTGCATACTATTTGCAGTACCTAGTTAAACATGATTGTCCTATGATGAACTATTTTGTCAGTTAAAGTCATAACATCAAGAGATTTAGTAGCATATAGGCATAATTGTTAACCACTTTGAAAGTGATGTGATTCTTCAAATGCTAAAGATTTTAATCTCGCAAGAATAACACAACTGGAATTTATATGGGTTTTTTCCCATATGTTTTATAATTTTGAAAAATGTATGTGTAGTCATCTAAATAAAACTTATTGGAAAGATGCACATTATTCCAATAAATATGTACTGTTCTTCCACTAATCTATAAGCTTTTTGTGCTTTTTAACTTCTTTTGCTAAGTGGTACATATTCATAACTTGTAGTATATTATTAGTTATTTTGTGGGAGTTAGCCATAATATAGAATTCTATATTTTATGTACTTTTGATTTTTTAATATTCCTGAACCACAAAGAACCAAAATACTAAATGTCAGAATCCCTTCACTTCTTTAAGGTGCTTTACCCAATTTTGGGCACCTTCCCGCCCTTCATGTGGGATAGTTAGGTTTGTGTTTATAGGAGAGAGAAAAAGAGATATTCGATGACTAACAGTTAATGTCGCCTAGTTAATTCAGAACTGAAAGTACAGAGCTATAACATTAAATCTCTTCTAAATCAGTAGACTGTTTAAAAATGTTATATGAAGTTTATAGCCTAGAAAATTTTAAAATGCCAAATTATATATCTTTAAGACTTTAAGGTGCAGTTATATTGCTACATCATTTTTATTAATATATCAGCACATCCGTTCACTAAATAATATTTTATTATCACATATTTGACCCATTCTGTCCCTATAAAACAGATACTGATTTTCCAAATTTTGCATTTGTGTTCCATATTATAGCACATGAATATACATTCTTATATTTCATATACATGTACAGTTGACTTTGAGGTCAACTTTTTTGACTTATATGCTTATGAAAAAAAATTATGTGCTTATGAAAAAGATTACGGTTGACTATTCAGAAAAGGATTTTATTTGTGTTAGCAGTAGTTGTATATTCAGTTTGCAATGGGCATGTGCTCACACATGAAGACATTGATATAGGTGTACTTCTAAATTTCTAAACATATCGGTTGCTTAGCCTATCAAAGAAAAAGATTAGAAAGGAACATGATAACTGTCTTTTAGTACTTGAGGGGCTGTCAAAGAGAATGGGGGATTGACTTATTCTTCAAAGCACCAGAAGACAGGACAAGAAATAATGGGTGGAAACTTGTTAAAGAGAGATCCAACCAAGAAATTAGGATAAGTTTTCTGACAGTGAAAATAGTTGCTCAATGGAACAGCTTGCTTACTGGTGCTTAGGGTGCTCCATCAGTGGAGGTTTTCAAAAATAGATTGGACAGCCATTTGAACAGAATGGTATAAAGTCTCTTGCCTTGAGCAGGGGTTGGACAAGAAGACCTTTGAGAACTCTTCCAACTGTATGAATCCATGTTCTATATTCTGCTACTTGTCCCTGGACATGTGAATCCTTACTCATTTATAAAGCTGAGCACTTTCAGATTCGGGTTTTCCCAGATGTGCCAATGTGACATCTCTTAATAAAATGGAACTTTGGGGAAACTCAAGCCTCAGAGTCTTATTTCGTTAGGAGTATTACTTGGAACCGTGACACTGAGCTAATGAATGTTATGAAACATTAATCTTATCTTATGTTTATTAAGCCTTCTCTACTTAAAATTTAATTTAAGTCTTAAATTAATGGAAAAAGTTCAAAACAATGACAATTATGCAGAAATAGTCCCATAGAAATAAAAGTACTAGTAATACAGCAGAGAGGGTCACAGATTTACTTTCCTTCCCTCCTCCCCACCCATCCACCCGTAAGGAATATTTCAGGATTCCATAGTTTGTAGGTTTACTCTGAGATACAATTCCCTGAAAACCCACCACCCTCAACAGAAAGGAAAGACTGTCAGGAGAAGGTTGAAGGGTCTGCTGTTCCTGGCCTTGTTCAGTGAATGATTTATGCAGCCTGGAACCTTCCTATTCATTTTGTTTCCCAGTATCCCTAACCTAAATTTTTCACAATTGCATGGATAGCATTCAGACCAATTTAAAAAAGGGAAAGTTTTCATCTGGGGCTCAAATCTTTCTCTTGTTCCTTGAGCATCCTTGCAACTGTATCCTTTTTATTAAGCACTTGAACTTTCTCTTGCAGATGGACATTTTTCAAAGGCCAGAGAGAAAGATGTAGAACTTCAACACTATCAAATGAGAACGTAATCTTTTTATATGGCACATTGATTTATATAGCCAACTTTCAGAGATTGAGACAGGTTTATCATACTGCTATTAATGTCTGAATGCATAATGGAATGCAAAGTCTAATTTCTGCAATGTGTTTGGATGATGCATTGCTCATCAGCAACCAGAGGTGAAGCTGAAGAAGAAAGCCTTAGCAGATTCTTTTGAAATTTTGGTCATCTAATGCATTATTAAGGATTCTAGATAAAGAAAAAGAAAATGCCACACAATCTAGTTAAATAGGGAAAGAATTCATGCATTAGCATTTGTCTGCAATTTAATCTATATGAATTTAATCTATATGAATGATTCCTTGGCTTCTGAGTACTTGCATATTCACCAGAAACACAGAGTTTCAATAACTTAGATTATAATCAGCCTTTCCTGAAAAGTAAGAACAATTTATTGTTATGGTACATTACAGGTTCTTTAATGTTCTCATAGCCTTGTACTGTGCTCTTAACAAGGATATCAAAGTCATTGTTATTACAATTTAAAAACACCCCAGTAATAATTTCTGCAAATATGCACATATACTGTACATCTAGTTCTGCTAGTCAATTTTATTTGCTATCCAATAGAAATCAAAATAATTAGGGTATGTTTTGGGATTCTAAAGAACTGATGTTTTGATTTTCTACTGAGACAGCCTGTAAATTCTAAATCTGTGAAATCTTTTCCTGGATTTCTAAAGCCTAGGAAAATCTTAATTTAGGACTACTTAATTTAGGAATAAATACTAGAAAATGGAAAAATGTAATTTGCTATTACGTTTTATGAAACAAAGAGACTGTTATCATAAAAGAGGACCTGACCTGGGATGCTCACATTATAGCACTGGTCAAAAGGCCCCAACAGAGATTATACTATCAGAGACTTCTCAAGAAACAACAACTGAATGAAAAATTACTGGTGAACTTCCACCGCTGCACTATAGAGAGTATTTTAACTTACTACACCTGTGTATGGTTTGCCAATTGCACAGTGGCAGATACGATAATGGTCCAGAGGGTTAATATCATTGCCCTGAGGATCATTGGCTGCCCTCTCCCCTCCTTGGAAGAACTTTATAGCTCCCGCTGCCTTAAGAAAGTTAAAAACATTCTTAAAGATCCATCTCATCCTGGGCATCCTTTTTTTTTTAAACTATTACCATCAAACAGATGGTACAGTACAATAAAAACAAGCAAAAATAGGCTGAAAAGCAGCTTCTATCCCAGAGCAGTCACTATATTGAATTCTACTCAATCGTGTAATATTAATTCACTATCAGGGGTTTTCAATTCAATTGTATAGAATGTGAAGGATGCATGTTTTTATTTTTATTTTTATAGTTTTCTTATGTATGATGTACACTGAAGATGACATTTAATTTCATTGTACGAGATGCAATGACAATAAACTAAATTAAACTAAACTAAACAAGAAATTATAAATGTTGCCATTGTCATATGTACACTATATCGTTATCACTTTGTACTTGTTATTATTGAAGCCAAAGCAGTTTTAACCATGATTTTGGGTAGGATCTATTTTAATACTTTTGAAAAGTACTCTTTTGAATGTTATTGTATTTAGCATAGTCAACATGATAATCCCTTTCACTCAGGGGTGGGTTCTGGCTTCTTTTACTGCCAGTTTGCTCAGGCCTGTGCTTTGGGCGCGCATGTGCAAAAGTAAAAAAATTGCTTCTGCGCATGTGCAAAAGCAAAAAACAATATGGCGCTGCCTATGGCGCCGCCGATAGAACTGGTTCGGGTGCGTTTCCTGCCGAGTTATTACCTATTTAGCCGAACCGGTCCAAAGTAGTAGGAACCCACCTCTGCTTTCACTTGGGTGGCATGTAAATTGCATGCTGCCTCCTGTAGAAGATGGTGGTTATTTATTTCTCACTATACTTCTTGTTTCTGCATTACTGCAGGGCATATTAGAGCCAGATTATCTCTGCTGACTTCAGGAATATTCTGGATGCAAATAGAACCACAGTTTTCATTTTCAGTGTGGTATCCTGAAGATACAGAATATTTTTCAGGCTGAAAGTCTAATTCAAACTTTATCTCGTTCACCAATAAGGAATGACATGACAAACTGAGTTACTAAATGAATTAAATGAATTATAGCTGGTATGTTTATTTCCTATAGATTTAATATCATCACTGGCAGATTTACTTTATAAATAGTGGCTGACCAAAATCCTAAATACTGAATGACTATCACAGACCAGCAAAAATGACCAGCAAAAATGAAGTCAAATTGCTCACTACATTAATAATCCTTGTTACAACCCTTGTTACCCTTGTTCAGTTACAATATAGTCAACGTCATAGGTTGATGTGATCTTTTGCAGGCCAATGCCTTTTCTTTCAATGCCAGGTCTGACATTTTGAATGGGTTGTCTGGTTACCTCTGAAATAAATCTTGTCCAATAATTGTTTCTGGATGTTCAGGGGTCATTTTCTCTTTCTGTTATTTCCAAATCTCTATTTCCTGGAGCAGCAAGATGTTCCAACCATTTAATAAGCATTTTGAGAACACTGGGCTTCTAGTCTTAAATAAGACCTTCATTCACATTATTTATCTCTGGTGTTTCACATTGTCCTTGATTTTGTACCCATCTGTGTGAAAAAGAATTAACAGAGGCAAAACACCTGAGTATGCTGGGATTAACAAAGTAGATAACAAAAATCAAATTAAAAAGAGAACAAGGTTGGTTCATGTATTCTGATATTGACCAAATGCTTAGCTTTTAACATTATTTCTTATCTAGAATAAAATGATTTTTTTTAAAAAAATGATATTATTATGGAGGCAATGAAGAACACGTCTTTTACCTCATTATACTCGACACTGATTATAGAATTCATGGCACAATAGCAACTTGCATTTAGAGTTTGACTAATGGTCCCAAGTAAAGAAATATAGCATTTAGTGTTATGTGTAAGGAGAGGTCAAGGGCTGTGAGGAAAAAAATGCTACAATGGCAAATACCTGATTTATTTGTGGAACAGATTTATGGTTATTGGTTATCAGATACTGAATTTTTGTGTATTTATGTTCGTAAAAGAAAAAGAAAGAAAATATGCCATTTTAATAAATTCCTTATTTTAAAATGGAATACCTTGGGAAACTGTACATGGAAAAGTACTACTACATATATACAATGGCTTCAAAGTATAGTATCTTTTCTTTTTATCAGAATCAGTTTTCTTAAAATTCATCCTGGGAAGCAGCAACATGATCAGACTTTTTTTAAATAAAGAAAATAAACAACCACTGGATATTCTTGAATCTGAAAAGTGGGGCATCTTCCCCAAAGCACTTTGATGAGAGAGGTACTTTTTTGAATGATTATGTTCTCAAAATGACCCCAATCCATTTTTGGGACTATCAACAGGCTGAGGGACTTTCAAAGCTTATATAACTACAAACAAAACAGTACAATACAAGAAAATGTAATGAAAGTACAAAGATAATAATCATGATTAAGTATACCCAATGGTTGCTAGCTGATCATGGATAGGTTGAGTGGACAGATATAACTTTGTCTTGGGAAGGTAGTAGGCAGTAGTAACTTCTGCAGCTGCAACTGTATGCAGGACCTTTGAAGATACACCAATGTGGGCTCATGCATTGAATTATTTCCTAAAAGAAATCTACTGGTCTCCCTCATTACTTTTTATTGATGAAAAATATTTTATTTTATATTTCTACTTCTTTCTCCATGACATATTTTTTTTATAAAGAATTATTATTGTTTTTAATATTTGTACTGGAATATGAAAGACCAGTTGATATAAAGTCTAATTGCCATTTGAAAAAGCACCTTTAGGACAACCATGACTTGGATGATTAAGCACCTCTACAGACATTAAGCATTTTGAATCAACAACTGTACTTATGCATACAGGTACAAAAACCAGTTTTTCTATTAGCAGCATTGATATCATTGTAATGGCAGGGGAAAAAACCCTCGTACTAGAAACTTACTTGAGCAAAGTTTGATCTGCAGTAACTATACACTATAAACAGCCCCTATATCTAACTTTTTATCATTTGATCAGATTTTTCATTGATTAAATTCGTATGACACTCCCTCCCCCCATCAACTCAGGGTGGTTCAAATAAAAACAAATTAAAAAATACAATAGGAAACAAAAAGTAGAGAAGAAAAATAGCAAAAATGACAGAAACTGGAGAAGAATGAAAAGAAAAACAACAACAAAAACAAAATCAGAATCCAAAGGGACTTCACTAACTCTAGCTAATGGCCTGAAAGATGATGTACCATAATCGCTGGTAATGGACAAAATAGTAAATCGTTTGCAGACTGAATGCTAGAATGTTGAATGTTGAAATTTAAAACTGTGATTCTGAAGACCAATGAAATGAAACTCCGAGTATTTCAGGACCCCAGCATATTGTCCTCCAAATCATATCTTACAAATGAAGGAGACTTTGAATGGAATGTTCAGATATTTTAGGATTTTTGAATACAATACGATGGGAACAGGCATTTTGACTTAATTGTGCATCTGCAGCACATCTAATCACAGTTTGTTCTTCTAGGCTAACAGATGAGCACAGAGAATCTCCATTTTGTTTCAAAAGTACGGACCTTTCTCTAAGGAGCAAAACAAAGTAAGTTGCAAGCTTCTTGTCTCTCTGATATGGTGACATATTCTTTGTCACAATGGTTCACAATTCTGATTACTTGTGAGTAAAACTTCATTTGCATGTTCATGGTTACTACTCAATTTTATTCCACTCTTGAACATTCTTCTGCAATGTCTTATGTGAACATTACTTCTATACTGTTTTCTCTTCTTATTCTTTGATTGATCTAAAGGGGAGTTGCTAACGTATAATGCACAATCATTTTTAATTTTTACTTCATGTTTCCGATTAAGACCAGCTAGAGAACAATTTGAAAGATCCACAAAGTACACCCAGAGTTTTTGGTACCTCATCGTTAGCTCTCTTGACACAAAGAAAAGCACCACCAGTTCAACTGCGCATTTTCAAGAACAGTCTAAAATATAAAGGAAAAGCAGCACAAACAAGTCCAAGTAGTCTGTTTATATAGCTCTAGAGATTCTGATAAAGAAAAACAAACATAACCTTTTCAGCTGTTCCTCACAAGGGAAAAAGAAAATGAAACATTTGATTATAATTGTTTTAATGAGCTGTGATTCAAAATGAAGATGTAATGGTCTGGCTAAAAAATATTCTGTTAATGAGCTTATACTTCTATCAAAATGTGTGAGATATAAAATTCTCTGAGGATAAAGTTAAGCAGCAAGGAATCTTTAATTGCTGGGGGGGAAACCTGAACAATATTACACTAGTGCTAATAATAATGGTGGTGTCTAATCTATAGTGCCTATGCAACAAACTTTAGGAAAATTACTTTCATCTCTTGGCTCCATTAACACTTCGTGCATGCACCATTGGACAGTCTTCATGGTATTCTTTACAGTCACTTTTACAAGAAGCTAAAGAACATTGTGTGATCATTTATATCCCGAATAGCAGACTGCAAAGTTATGGTATTTTCTTTTGTTAGACTGTTCGGTCAAATGGAACAAAGGGCTCAAGGAAGATTAAATTAAATTATTGTAGTGGTAAAATATAATGTATTTCTATTGAGCTATGATGTCACCCTTGTTATTACAAGGTCAGTGCGGGCTTTCTTATGAAAAGAGATGCCAGATTCTGGGACAATCTTTAAAACAGTTTGGAAAATACAACTGATTCAAAATGTAGCCCTCTCCAAGATCTTGGTTGAAAACAAGAAGTTTAGAGCATATTTCATATCAGTCTGACAACAATAACATTGGCATTTAATTCATTTTTGAGCTAAATTTAAAGTATTGTGTTAAACTTAAAGCTTGGAGGGTTAATTTATATGAAAATTCACTTTTGCTACATGACTTCACCAAAGTCACATCCAAAAATTGGTTATAGCAGGTAATCTTAAACAAAAAATGTATTATTATTATATATTTATTTAGAAACTTTATTGGCCACCCGTCTTACCATAGGGTAAGGGTGGCGGGTGGCTTGCAGTTACATATAGCAATAGCACTTAGACTTATATACCACTTCACACTGTTTTACAGCTCTTTCTAAGCAATTTACAGAGTCAGCATATTGCCTCCAACAATCTGGCTCCTCATTTTACTGACCTCGGAAGAATGGAAGGCTGAGTCAACCTTGAGCTGGTGAGAATTGAATTGCTGAACTGCTGGTAGCAGGCAGTCAACAGAAGTGTAAGCTAAAACATAAAAAGTTAAAACAAACATTAAAACCTAAGACATATGGGGAGGGTGTGGGGGCAATGGGATCTGTTATTACTCCATCAACCATCTCCAATTAATTAGATTAATTAGTTCCAAGGAAGAAGCTTATCACTAATGTCTTCACAAATTTTTTTCTAAGGGAATTACATCAGTCTCCTAACCAATCTAGACCTATCCTTGAACACTTTGGAGAAATTTAGTATTGGGCAACACACACACTTGATTTATTCAAATTATTAAAATGGTCTTAACTGTACATTAAACTGTAGATGCATTATTGTTTTGTTATTGTTATTCTGTGATCCACCTACACTTGTTTTTCCAAATATATATCCAAGAGAAATTAAAATTGTTGCAATACATCAGGACTGCACAATATTGCCATTTCTAATAAGGCAGCTTTATGAAAACAGTCTTGTTAGGCTCCTAAACCAAGGCAGAATTTTCATTCACAGTTATTAAGGGGAGAATAGAGAGCTGAAACTAAGGCTGTGAAGTGACTTATTTTGTATTAAACTTCTCAGCTCTGAGGAATGTTCATGTTTGCAACTGAGCTTTCTGACAACCTGCTGGCCTTGAATTATCCCAGGCTTAATTATTGTCTTTCGCAGGGTCCATGAATGTTTCTTCTTTCCTCAGAAGAACTTTTAACATCTCTCTTTTTAAAATAGTGTCTTGAATATTGCCTGCACTTTCCCCTCCTTTCTTCCTTGTTGAGAACTATTTATGGGTCCACTTCCACCCATCCTTAAAGGAAAGAACAGAATGTTCCCTGAAATGTAATTTTACTTGGTTGTTGGACAGATTCTGAAAAGCCTAAATCCTGAAGGTGCAGGAGATGGTCTACAGGTTTCCATGGTTACATTTTTCTGTGGCTCAGATGGGGATGGGGCCAATTATCAAGTTTTGTTTCTTCGATTTTAAGTGGTTTGTTACCTGGATACTCAACAACAAGAAAATGGAAAATAAGACTTGTTTTCTTTCTTAATTGAGGAAAAGAGGAAGCAATCATACTTGACTTTTTTTCCCTTCAGCCCACATTTCTTAACTACACCGTGAAGTATTTAGTTTAGTTGAAGACTTCATGAAATGTTGTCTTCAGTAAATCTGAGGAAAGATTTTCAATAAAGTTAAGAAGAAACTGCGATAGAAGTGAATTTCTAGCTGTCACCCTTGAAACCTCTCTCTTTTTCACCTTCCGGTAATTCTATGACAGTTGAATTTTAGCTCATAGCTTAACAAAAAATGAATCCACATGTCATTTATATACAGATAGTAGGAAGGCAGTGCATTTAAATCTGGTTAGGAATGCCGTAAGACAGACAGAACATTTTTTTATTCTGCAATATGTCTTGTAATAAACAGATGTTCATCTTATTATCACTAGCATAAATGTGTGTAGATGACTGCATCTATATACTGTACAGTATGTGGCATTTCTTTCCTAACAATACACATCATTCTTTTTATAGGAATGGTAGGAAATATAGTACAAACCAGGAGCACAACCTCACTACTAATATTTTCACAGGTGTCAAATAAACATTTTATCTTTAAATTTCACATGCCTTGCCAAGCCCAAATATCTGCATTATTGAAATTGCCATTTTAAATCCAACTTCACTATCTAATTTTGGTCAAGATAACTCATAAAACAAGATGGGGAACTAAAGTTCTACATTTCATTAATGATACTAAAAAAGGTAAAAAATAATCCTTGAATCAAGCTCAACTGTTGGCAATTTTGTGGAACACATCAGTGAAAGTGCTGGCTAACTGTTCATCATAACATTCAGCAAATAGCTCAAGTAATGTATCAACCATGATGTGCCTCTATAA
Source organism: Thamnophis elegans (assembly GCF_009769535.1). NCBI lineage: Eukaryota > Metazoa > Chordata > Lepidosauria > Squamata > Natricidae > Thamnophis > Thamnophis elegans. Next base: position 107,777,382 of record NC_045543.1, read on the forward strand.
ATTCATGCTGTAGCTCAGTCCTTGACTGAAAGACATACTATGGAAGAGTAATTTACAAGTACGCTCAACTGTTCCCAAGGAATCTAAAAGACATTTGTTAATGTCACTTATAAAAATGTCTGAGAACACTATACTGGTTCTAAATTTAATACTTTATATGGGCAGTGGTAGAGCATTATTTAATCTGTCTCTGATTCTAATTTTGTTTGGTAATTTGAAATCTTACAGAATATGGGAGTTTCAGATAAAAATTCAAAACATGAAGAAAATGCCAACACTAAATAAAATAAAATAAAATAAAATCTTCCCTGTCTTTTTGTTGAAATCAAATTTATTGAAACCATACTAGAAAAAAACTGCTCTCATTCTTGTTCTCATCTGTGAAATGTAACCATATGACTGGGAGAAATGAGTTGCTTGATTTATCACCTGAATTAATATTTTTAGGAAGTTAGTCAAAAGATAAATAATGAAGACAAGTGAAACTTTTATGAGGAATTATAAGGAAACCAATGTTTAGGTCCAAATGAGGTCAGCACGAGAATTCTTAGGGAACTGACATGTGCCTAAAATGGTTCTTTCTGTCATAGAAGAAAACCCATTTTTTTAAAAGAGATTCAGAGAAAATCTATGTAATTATGCTTAAGATCTGTTCTAGGCAAATTAATTGAAAATATAATTTTTTAAAGATGTTTTAGTGTACAATTGTAAAATAGTTTTTAAATTATAAGCCAGCCAGACTCATTGACAGTCATTTTCAGTCATCCAGGCCATGAGAATCTCTACAGACTGTTAGTCATACAATTTTGAATGAACATCCTTTGAATGATGTGGGAGTAGGAATGGATTTCCAGAGAAAAAATAGCAGATTACAGAAACCAGGAGCACCAGTCAGCCGACCCTCAAGATACAGATAAGCCTCCAAGTGCTTCAACCACCCTCTAAAAGGATGCAAATGACCAGCTGTCTGCAAAGAATATAATTCCTCCCATTTCCCACTATCCTGTCAGAGCGGAAAAAGCTTCTTGGATGGGAAACGAAAGTCTTAAAAAAAACACAAGAAAGTCCAGTTGCCTCCTGAAAAAGCACCTTTTGGACAAGGAATCAGATGATGCATTATTTCCTTACCTGATTTCATTGATGGTGTGATGAATCAACATCAGAAAACAATATAAAATGTGGAAAACAGTTACATTTTTATTAGCATTCATCCTAAAATATATTATTCATTGTCCAGAATAGTGATGAAGAACCTCTGGCACGTGTGCCAGAAGTGGCATGCAAAGCCCTCAATGTGGGGACATGTGCTGTCGCCAGCTGCTTTTCTGGTTTCCAGCGCGCACATGTGTGCTGGCCAACTTATCTTCATGGGTGCCAGAGCACTGGAAAACAACCTGAAAACGGCGCCAAAAACGTCCTGAAAATGGGCCCCAAAACAGACCATTTTCCGGGCTGTTTTCAGGCTGTTTTCCAGGGTTTTTTTTGGAAATCAGCCTGGAAATGGGCAGAAAATGGCCTGAAAAAGGGCCAAAAAACAGGCATGTGCCAGCTGGTCTTTGGGTTTCCGGCACTCTGGTGCATGCACACATGTGCATGCACATGCATACACATGCACAAGCATTCTGGTTTGGGCACTTGGTGCTGGAAAGGGTTGCCATCACTGGTCTAGCGCCATGGTCTCCAAATGTTTATTTATTTAGTCATTATAGTAATATGTAGTACTACTGGACTAATGTTATACATATTATAAATGATACCCATCCCAAATAAAAGGCAAAAAAAGAGTGAAATTAAGGAAGAGAAAAATATACAAAAATAAATATTGTCATATTTTTTCTGTACCCTAAGGAAAATCTTGTGCCAACTTTGGGTTGAATAGGATGTACCCTACTTTGGAAATCATTGGTCTCGAATATAAGCTGCCAAATATATGACTAACAGGTAAGAATCTAGAAAATATAAACAACGGAATCCACCAAAACATATCAGAAAAGACAATATAATTTCATTGCCTTATCCTTCTATTTTTAAAACTCTGGGTTTATCACTGCAAGTTATGTAGTTATTGTTAATGGTTAACAGATCAAACAATTTGTTGTAGCTTAATAAGCATGGTTTGCTCATTATTCTCTGTTTCAAACACAGGTAGGGGAATAGTTTAAGCTTCAGGCATTTTGCGACCCACGTTTTTAACATAACAGCTGCCTGTTTTGAGGTGACTCTAACTCAGATTGTATTTATTTAAAGATTTGCAACGTGCTAAGTGGTGCATTCATTTGAACAGGAATTGTACAATATGGAGGTTCTTTCCCACTCACCTAGGCCCAAGACACATGCCAAGATGCAAACAGGTCTCCTTGTTCTATGACAGATGCTTTAGGACTTGTGGGTGTCCTACTTTTTGAGTGCGGCAAAATAAATTTTGTTTACTGCAGCCATTCATTCTATTTAGCAGCTGCAGCTTTACAAATCACACCTTGGTGGACTAAGGTTCAAGGTAACAGAGAGTTGAACTGAAAATAAACTGGCACATTGGCCTTTGTTTACAGAAAGTTCCTTTCCTACCAATTGGGCCCACCACAGTGACCAAAATTATAGCTATCTCCTTCACTTATTTTCCAAATGCTAAAATAAAAAGCAACACTTCTT
>NC_045543.1:109593385-109735890 GCF_009769535.1 Thamnophis elegans
CTCTGGTCAATCAGCTTCTGAACAACAAACAACATCAAAAGTGTCTTACCTGGCTAAAAAAAACAGGCCTGGTCTGTTGCTCAGTGGTCCAAGGACCTCTTTTCTGATGACAGCAAGTTTGGATCTCATTTGGAAACAAGGACCCAGAATATGGAGAAGAATGAAGAGGCACACACTGCAAGATGCTTGAAGTCCAGTGTGAAGTTTCCACAGTCTGTGTTGATTTGGGGAGCCATGTCATCTGCTGGGGTGTGGTCCCTGTGCTTCATTAAGTCCAGGTCAACGCAGCTGTCTACCAGGAGATTTTGGAGCACTTCATGCTTCCTTCCGCAGATGAGCTTTATGGGGATGCTGACTTCATTTTCCAGCAGGACTTGGCACCTGCCCACACTGCCAAAAGCACAAAAACCTGGCTCAATGACCATGGGATTACTGTGCTTGATTGGCCAGCAAACTCGCCTGATCTGAACCCCATAGGGAACCTATGGGGCATTGCCAAGAGAAAGATGAGAGACATAAGACCGAACAATACAGAAGAGCTGAAGGCCGCCATTGAAGCATCCTGGTCTTTCATAATACCTCAGAAGTACCGCAGGCTGATAGCTTCCATGCCATGCAGTATTGAGGAGTAATTGCTGCAAAAGGGGCCCAAACCAAGTACCGAGTACATATGCATGCTTAGACTTTTCAGAGGTCCGATATTGTTCTATGTACAATCCTTGTTTTATTGATTGCATGTAGTATTCTAATTTTCTGAGATGGTGGATTTGGGGTTTTCATGAGCTGTAAGCCATAATCATTACAATTATGACAAATCACGGCTTGAACTATCTTGCTTTGCATGTAATGAGGTCTATCTCATATATGAGTTTCACCTTTTAAGTTGCATTACAGAAATAAATGAACTTTTGCACGATATTCTAATTTTTCGAGTTTCACCTGTATTTTCTGCCATAGAAAATAGCAACTTTATGGGCACAGGTAACATACCCTATTCCAGACACTAGATTTGGATGCTTTTTGCATAGTGCTGCTGTGCTATTGTGCATACTAAACTACCTATATGAGGGGAGAATTTAGCCATACAAGAAAAATATAATGGTGATATTGACTGACCACATCCAATCAGTGTTGCATTTAAATAATTGTCAGGAAGGCAGGCAGGCAGGCAAAAAGGAAGGAAGGAAGGGCACATGGGCCTCATCAGTCTACTTTGCAAATATGTTAACTTAAGCACATTCAAATTAACATTGTTATGGTGTTACCTAAATTACATTGATTCTTGCTAATTGTATTTCTAGACCAAAAACAGGTTTGATATCCTTCTAGAGTCTAGACTCTGAAGTCTAGATTCCCAAGACCACTATGCATATTCAGAATGATATAACATAGTTCTTTTGAATTATTCCTTTCATTAATATTCAGCTTATTGTTCTTAGATGATATCACTACATTTGAGATTAATATGTTCTCAGCTTTCACCCAGAAAAATGTATATTATAATCTATTGCAGTTTTATGTGTCAAAAAGTGACCAATGAGTAATAGTTTTTTTCTCCTTTTTGTAGCGAAGTTTTCTAAGCTAAGTTGGTCATTATCACTGTTAAAGGCCATTATTTTCTTGTTTTAGGCTTATTTGCCAAACATCTTTAGATGTTAATTTTCTACCATATCTTTTGAGCTTATTTTAATTAAAGTTATGCATCATTGCATTAAGTGAATCCAGACAGTTTTTTTAAATAGAGCAGAATGGTTAACCTCTAACATTAATGTGTAAAATCAAATAGGAATTGAATAACTTAGGAGGAACAGACTCATACTTTAATGACCTATTCTTTGTTTAACCAGGCATACTAAATAAGAGGAGATTTGTTGTCAGGGAAAAAGGTATTCTGCCTGAAAAATAACAATGGTCTTGTTGAAAGGCAACTAAAGTTAATCTTTTTCCACATGTTTTAAATTTGTTTTATTTCACTGTAATACAGATTTAGAGATTTATTTAGAGATTTATTAATATTTGTAGGCCGCCCTTTTCCCTGAGGGGACTCAGGGCGGCTCACATAAAATCGGGGAAGGGGAGATACAGACATTAAGATAAGACATATAATAAAATAATAAACAACATACATTCATCATTCGGGAGGGGAACTATCCTTGTCCCCAGGCCTGACGGGCGAGCCAGTTCTTCAAGGCTGTGCGGAAGGCCTGGACGGTGGCGAGGGTGCGAATCTCTACGGGGAGCTCGTTCCAAAGGGTCGGGGCTACTACTGAGAAGGCCCTCCTCCTTGTAGTTGCCAGCCGACACTGGCTGGCCGATGGTATACGGAGGAGGCCTAATCTATGTGATCTTATTGGTCGCAGGGATGTAATTGGCAGAAGGCGGTCTCTCAAGTATCCAGATCCACTGCCATGTAGGGCTTTATGGGTGACTAATAGCACCTTGAAGCGCATCCGGAGATCGACAGGTAGCCAGCGCAGCTCGCGGAGGATAGGTGTTATGCGGGTGAACCGAGGTGCACCCACAATCACTCCGCGCGGGCCGCATTCTGTACTAGCTGAAGTCGCCGGATGCTCTTCAAGGGCAGCCCCATGTAGAGCACGTTGCAGTATTCCAGCCTAGAGGTCACAAGGGCCCGGGTGACTGTTGTGAGAGCCTCCCGATTCAGGTAGGGTCGCAACTGGCGCACCAGGCGAACCTGGGCGAATGCCCCCCTGGTCACAGCCATTAAATGGTGGTCAAACGATAGCTGTGAGTCCAGGAGGACTCCCAAGTTGCGAACCCTCTCTGAGGGGTGTAGAATTTGACCCCCCAGCCTGAGTGATGGAATATTGGTCGAATCTCTGGGAGGGAAACACAACAGCCACTCGGTCTTTTCTGGGTTGAGCACGAGCTTGTTAACCCTCATCCAGTCCATAACAGCTTCGAGGCCGCGGTTCATCACGTCTGCCGCTTCATTGAGTTGGCACGGGGCGGACAGATACAGTTGAGTATCGTCCGCATATTGATGGTATCTAATCCCGTGCCTGCGAATGATCTCACCCAGCGGTTTCATGTAGATGTTGAATAGTAGGGGGGATAAGACCGAGCCCTGAGGCACCCCATAAGTTAGGGGCCTAGGGGACGATCTCTGCCCCCCCACTAACACCGACTGCGACCTGTCCGAGAGGTAGGAGGAGAACCACCGCAACACGGCGCCTCCCACTCCCACCTCCCGCAGTCGTCGCAGAAGGATACCATGGTCGATGGTATCGAAAGCCGCTGAGAGGTCGAGGAGAACCAGGATGGAGGAATGTCCTCCATCTCTGGCCCTCCAGAGATCATCGGTCAATGCGACCAAAGCGGTCGCATTGACCGACAATACTGTGCTATTTGACAGAATGCCATGGTTCACAATAAATTATAATCATGGAGAAAGGGTTTATCTTATCACAAATTGGCTGGAATGTTAAGTGGATCAACCCACTTTGTTAAGGTATTGAGACTGAAGAGCTTATCAGCTGTAAAGCTGATGCAACTGTAAAGCTGATGAAATGTAAGGCTGATGCAATGAAGATGAATCAGCATTGATATAGCCCAGTGACGTGCGATGAGGTTTATGGCTGGTGAGGCAGTCCTCTCCCCGGGCACCCCATTGATTAAAGTGCTTTCTTTCGCCCGCAGCAGAGCTCAGGTGGGTGAAAGGAAGCGCTTTAGTCAGTGGGATGCCGGAGGAGAGGAGAGAATGCCTGAGCATTCTCTCCTCTCCCCCGGCACCACTGATTAAAGCGCTTTCTTTCGCCTGCAGCAGAGCTTTCAAGAGCTTTCAAGAGGCAAAAGCTGCCCTGCTGCCCTGCGGACACAGTGCCAGGGCATCCAAAAGCCCTGCCGCTGTGTCTGACATAGAGGTGTCCCGCCTCTATGGCGGACAGAGCGCCTGGGTGGCAGGGCAGCTTTTGCCCGCTTTCAAGAGGCAACAGCCACTCTGCTGCCCCAGCGCTATGTCCGCCATAGAGGCGGGATGCTTTTAAGAGGCAAAAGCCGCCCTGCTGCCCTGGTGCTATGTCTGCCCCGGTGCAATGTCCACCATAGAGGCGGGATGCTTTTAAGAGGCAAAAGACACCCTGCTGCCCCGGCGCTATGTCCAACATAGAAGTGTCCCACCTCTATGGCGGACACAGCACCGGGGCGTCCAAAAGCCAAGCTGCTATGTCCAAAAGCCCTGCCGCTATGTCCAAAAGCCCTGCTGATATGTCCAAAAGCCCTGCTGCTATTTCCAACATAAAAAAAGTGCCAGCCCGTGTGCCAGCAGAGGCGGGTAAAACACACACACACACACAAATTACTTACAATAATACAATTACTTACAAATTACATTAATTTTGAATTCCTCCCCCTCCCTCCGACCCACATACCTTTTCCAGCTGTTTCACAGAGGATTTTAACTCTGCTTTTGTCTGCCATGATGAAAATGTAAAAATATAAAAGGAAAAAGGCAAGAGCTGCTGAGGTCAGGCTGGGTTAGCTGCTGCCAGACTCTGCTTAACTGTTTAAAAAGCCTCTAAAAAAACGCCCTCTACAGGAGGAGGCAAGAGAACCATGTGCCTCATCTACATAAGGAATTTTTCGGCTTTTAACCCTTGCTTAACTCTGCTCATAAAAATGATGAGCAGTGATCATAAAAATAGACTAAATGAGGCGCGTGGTTCTCCCGCCTCCTCCTGTAGAGGGCACTTTTTAGAGGCTTTTTTAAATAGTTAAGCACCAAGCAGAGTCATCCACTGTGACTCTGGCAGCAACTACCTCAGCATTTTTCCTTTTAATTTTTTTTCTTTTCATGATGACAGTGGTGAGGCCCTGCCTTCCCTGCCTCCCCTGACTGCATGTCACTGGTATAGCCAATTGAAGACCATGAAGAGGTCCACAAAAGTCTTTACCACTTTAGGAGGTGTTTAGATAAGGCAGCCAGGAGAAGGCGTATTTCTCTCTCCTTGTGTCTGGTATTCATTGTTAAGTTCTCCATGTAGCATTAATAAGAAGATTGATTACTTGTTAGGTATTTGCTATCCCATCTAGTTCTGTATATGTTGTATATAAACCACTGTTAAAATGTCTAAGTCACTGTGTGCTGTGTTTGCTTTTGGGTTGTCTCCTAATAGTAGTTATGCTGCAAACGCTATGACACACTTCCAATTATGTGAAGGTATTAGTGAAAATACTGTAATCCATGAGGCACTTTCTACCATCATTTTTTGTGCCTTTGAATCAATTTTGACTCCTGACAATTGCTTGAAAACCCTACAATTTTCTTCACAATATTTCAGAATTATATTTAGTATTTTCTAGGGACAAACACTTCTCCAGGTAAGCCTTCTTGCATTTTTATCCTCAAAACAATTTGATCTTTGATCAAAGATTCAGTCAACATTAGTTTCAGATGTGTAGTTCTTCAACATCTTTCATAGGCATAATTTAAAGATAAATAATCCTTGTGTACACTTCTTTTTGTGACATGGATATAAATTATGCCATAAGTAGTATATTAATTGTGGGTGTTTTCTCCCTTACACTTCTTTAAAAATATCTGCCAATTCCTCTGTTCTTAATTTGTTTTTGACTTTTTTTAAACAATTCAAATTCAAATTCTCTTATTGTTTTATACTGTTTTGCTTTATTTAATCATTCATTTATTTTCTTGTAAGCTTCCTGGAGCACTCTTAGCAGAATGACAGAACAGCCATTCAATGAACAAGAAACATGACAAGTAAGCAATCACAGCACTGCATTTACAGAGCAACTTATTATAAATCATACTAAAAGAAAGTGCTCCTATGAGCATAGATGGGTTATGGCAGCTGCTGAATCATTCATTGCTTAGTTCGCACATTCTATGTGGGTCAATACCAATAGGTGCCCAATGCAGATCAAGATTGATCTCAAGAAGAAAACATTGTTTTTAAAACAGAAACCTCATACACAACAGGGAAGTGGTTAAAGGAAAAGAGAGATAAAATTTAATCCCTCTTGGTAATGTGAGCAAAGCCATTCCTTCAGGCAAAACTTCTTATCAGAATTAAGCCAAATATTTGAGACTTTATGGTAGTGACAATTGCTCCTTTGGGCCCCATGTTTCCACATTTGACATGCCTATATTGAATATTATCTGTTTCTGAAGAACCTAACATCAGACTTCGATGAAAGTAATATAATCAGCTTCACTTTCTTTAAATGAGTCCCAGACAGCAGGATGGAAGAAAGATATCTTTTTAATAGATATCTTGGCTTGCTGTTTCTATGAGCTGCTGCTGCCACCGCTGTTGGGGTTTTGCAGAAACCTCTTGCTGTTTATCCATCTGTGCCTACTTATTTGAAGACGTGGCCCATTAATGAGAGTCCAGAGATCCCAGTGGTATCTGCATTAAATTCCATTCCCAGTCTAGTTCTTAACTTCTTTACCTGTCTTTGCTTCCTATAAAGTTGAACTTTTGCTTTTGCTTTTGCTTCAGAAACATATGATTTCATTGCAGTGAGATAAAGACCTGGTTTAAGATTGGAAAGATTAAATTGTTTTTGTAAGCTCAATTACGCAATATAGTGAATATATGGCTGAGCTATTTTGGTGCACAATGACCTGTTCCAGTTCAAGAGAATAGCATGGAAATGGAACAATAACTTCTCATGGCCTTTTATTTTTTAAATCAGATTGTGTTGATGAACTAAAACATTTTATTTATTATAAAGGATACATAATTTGAGCACTTTTGTTTCCTATTTGGATAATGAAATATCTGAAAGAAAACAACCAAACTCAGAGAACACCAAGGACCATACATAATTTTCTTAGAACTAGGATTGCTCTTCAAAAAATGTCTTTTGAAGACCCCAGGAAACATAGCCAGCAATGACATGATATGATTGGAGTATGTCAGTAGTAATTTTCTTGTATTTATTTTGTACAATGACAATAAAGACTATACTCTTTTCCTACCAGTTCTATGAGAATGCACTTTATGCACACATGAGCCTAACATGTGCTTTGCACATGCAGCACTCAAAACCCCCCCTTGGTGTTGGCACTGGTGGGCTGAGATGTTTTTCAGCTCAGCTGAAGGGTGGCAATCTGCTCTGTCACGTGAATCAGCTGAGCTAAAAAAAACAAGGGAATATAGGACAGGGAAGTGTGGGGGCATTAGGGCAGGGCCAGCCAGAGGTGGTATTTGCTGGTTCTTCGAATTACTCAAAATTTCCACTACAAGTATGCCAGAACTGGTCCAAACTGGCTGAATACCACTTCTGGGTACATACAACCAATCTGGACATATGAGGACCTCTGGAAAAAAAAATAGAGGTAAAATGAATCCTTAGCTGACTCAGCAGTTACTACCACAAGATCAGCTGTCACATCACCTTAACATTATCATTGCTCTCTTCCTGACCACCCCATTCTATCCTTCTCTTTCTCCTCCTTCTCCTTCTCATCCCACACATTCTGCTCCTTCTTCCATTTGTAAAGAGTTGCAGTGGTGCAGTGCTTAGAATTAAGTACCAAAGGCTGCTTCTGCTGTCTGCCAGCTGCCTGCAATTTGGCAGTTTAAATCCCACCGGCTCAAGGTTGACTCAGCCTTCCATCCTTCTGAGGTCAGTAAAATAAGGATCCAAATTGTTGGGATCAATATGCTGACTCTGTAAACTGCTTAGAGAGGGCTGTAAATGCACTGTGAAGTGGTATATAAGTCTAAGTGCTGTTGCTATGTATTACATCCCACACATCCTTCCAATCCTCAGTGAATGGATATGCGCAATCTGACCAGCTCTCTCATCTTTTTTTTTCTCCCAGCAAGCAGATTTGACCACTGATCAAGCCTGACTTAATCAAATAAATCTCAAGCTGGACACAGGTGTTGTCAACAGAGTGTGAACATTTGGATTTATCTACTTATGAAGTAGATTAAAAGAATCATTGAGAAAACAGAGAATCTCTAAAAAAGATGCAGAAGAAAATCATGTACATATTGACATCTCAGAATGGATGGGTCCTTAGCCCTCTTCCCAGTTAAAAAAACTGTCAAAGCATTGGTCTTCTGCAAAGCTTATAGCAACAATTTTGTTATCCCTCTGCTCTGCAAAACAAGCACAAAAACAGGGAGAAAGCTTGGGACCACCCAATGTGGGTAATGGGTTTGGAAGTGCTGTGCAAGCCACATAAAGACTACAATCCATGGGCTAAAGATCATGCTTTAAATTCAGATGATTGCAACTTGCAAAATGTAAAACTGTATCATTATTCAGATTACATCTGTATCGTCTTTGATGCATAATTGTGGTTTTTGTGTTATTTGAAACATACTACCACAAGAAAATAACTGACACTGATTCGCACATCTTAGTGCCTCACTTCCTCTCACATTTTTGAATAATATATCAGCAATCTAATAAAATTGATCTATCTCTTGAAGATTTAAATCGTACTATTTTATTGATTGGCATAAAATTCTGTAAAACAGTGACTTAGCAATAGCAATAACACTTAGACTTATATACCACTTCACAGTGCTTTGAAGCCCTCTCTAAGCAGTTTACAGAATCTGCTTATTGTCCCCAACAATCTAGGTTGCACATACATATATATACATATATACATATATACATATATACATATATACACATATACATATACATATACATATACATATACATATACATATACATATACATATACATATACATATACATATACATATACATATACATATACATATACATATACATATACATATATACATACATACATACATACATACATACATACATACATACATACATATATATATATATATATATATATATATATATATATATATGTTTTCTGAGGTTTTCGCGGGTGTTAGTATGTAGGTCTCTAGTTGTTCAGGTTTTCTCCCGCGTAGAATTGGAGATGTCTTGGCGACGTATAGAATAGAAAAACACCCACATAGCATGAACAGGCGAGACGACACCTCCCGCCTGCCAGCCCTTTGGAAACCCGCCCTCATCAACAAACGAATCCCAAACATGAAGAATGAGACCAGGCCCACACTCACAATAGCCACACAGAATACTACCAAAAAACATCCACAAAGAAAACAACCAAAAACACAAACTGATGAGGAGGCACGACCCAGAACCAGAAGCCAGACTGCTAAAGCACAATCAGCCTCTTCAAAACCCCTCCTACCCTCACAGGAAACACAACCCTCCAAACAATCAGAACAGAACACCCCTCCACCAAATAATGACACACTTCCACCTAATCAAGACACACCCAAGCCCCCATTCAATCAGTTTTAATCCCCTACTGGCAGTTAAAACTTAATCCCCTACTGGCAGTTAAAATTTAATCCCCTACCAGCAGTTATAAGGAACAAAACAGCCAACATCCCACACTACTCCTGGAAACACCAAACCTGAAGTAGTCAGCAGCAGCCTGAAGATGACGAATGTGACTTCGTCGAAACGTCACCAAGACATCTCCAATTCTACGCGGGAGAAAACCCGAACAACTAGAGACATATATATATATATATATATATATATATATATATATATATATATATATATATATATATATATATATATATATATATATATTATTATTATTATTATTATTATTATTATTATTATTATTATTATAAACAATTGTATCACAGCGGCCAGTTGTTTCACCGGATTTGGCATTGGTTACTAGTCGGGCCCCACCCAGGGGCCTAGGACGTTGTAACGTATTTTCGTAATATGCGTGCAGATCCAAGCAGTGCGGCTTTTTGTATTTGACTGATGGTGATTTTGTCAATTTTTAACTGTTTTAAATGTAATTCCAGTGCTTTTGGAATAGCACCCAATGTGCCAATTACCACTGGAATTACCACTGCTGGTTTGTGCCATAGTCGTTGAATTTCAATTTTTAAGTCCTGGTATTTTGCGATTTTTTCATGTTCCTTCTCGGCGACCCTGCTATCACCTGGTATTGCGATGTCTATGATTGTGACCTTATTTTTCTCAACCAGTGTGATGTCTGGTGTATTATGCGCCAGTATTTTGTCTGTTTGTATACGGAAATCCCACAAGATCTTGACCATCTGATTTTCGGTGACTTTTTCAGGCTGATGTTCCCACCAGTTTGTTGCTGTTTTAATATTATAATTTTTGCACAGATTCCAGTGGATCATTTGTGCTACTGAATTGTGCCGCAATTTATAATCAGTCTGCGCAATTTTTTTACAGCAGCTGAGGATGTGATCAACAGTTTCATCAGCTTCTTTGCAAAGTCTGCATTTGGCATCATCAGAGGATTTTTCGATTTTGGCCTTAATGGCATTTGTGCAGATAGCTTGTTCTTGCGCAGACAGGATTAGTGACTCTGTTTCTTTCTTTAATGTACCTGTTGTTAACCATAACCAAGTTTGTTCACTGTCCACTTTATCTTTTATTTTTTCCAGAAATTGGCCATGCAGTGCTTTGTTCTGCCAACTCTCCATTCTTGATTTTATCACTTCTTTTCTATATTCTTGTTTCGTCTGTTGGGCCTTCAGTAGATTTTTGTTCTTTACTTCGATTAATAAATGTTCTTGACTTTCTTTTAAATAATCAGCCAGTGCATGTTTTTCTTCTTCAACTGTTTGCTTCACTTGTAATAATCCTCTGCCACCTGATTTTCGGGGCAGATACAGTCTATCAGTATCACCACGTGGATGTAAACTGTAGTGCATTGTCATTAGTTTCCTGGTTTTTCGGTCCAAAAGGTCCAAATCAGCTTGTGTCCAGTTAACTATACCAGCTGTGTATCTTATAACTGGTATTGCCCAGGTATTTATGGCCTTGATTGTATTTCCGCCATTCAATTTAGATTTCAAAATTTTCCTAACTCTGTTGGTGTACTCTCGCCTGACAGTAGTTTTTACTTCTCCATGTTTGATGTTATCCAACTGCAGAATGCCTAAGTATTTGTAGGCTTCATTTTCTTTGCATTTAATTAATTGGCCATTGGGCATTTCAATTCCCTCACATGCAGTGATTTTGCCCCTTTTTATGGATACAGTGGCGCATTTTTCCATGCCAAACTGCATTGAAATATCAGTGCTGAATACTCGAACTGTGTTTGTCAATGATTGGATTTCTATTTATGACTTTCCATAGAGTTTCAAATCATCCATATATAGTAAATACGAAATTTTTTCAGCTTCTTTGGCTGTTTGGTAGCCTAATTTCACTTTTTTAAAAATTACTGATAGTGGGATCATTGCGATGATGAAGAGAAGAGGTGAAAGTGAATCACCCTGGAAAATTCCTCGCTTGATATTAACCATTCCGTAGATCTCATTCCCTACTGCCAACTCAGTTCTCCATTGTTTCATCGCCTTTTCAGTAAAGGATGTAATATTTTTGCTAATGCCAGTTGTTTCTAAGCATTTTATGATCCAACTATGTGGCAGTGAGTCAAATGCCTTTTTGTAATCAATCCAGACCATATTCAAGTTCGTTTTTCTGTTCTTACAATTTTCTAATATCATTTTATCAATTAGAAGCTGATCTTTTGTGCCCCTGCTCCTTCTTTTGTTGCCTTTTTGCTCTACTGGCAAGATGTTGTTTGTTTCCAAATAATCCATCATGTTATCTGCAATAATGCCTGTGAGTAATTTGAAGGTTGTTGGTAAGCATGTTATTGGTCTGTAGTTTTCAGGTGTTGTTCCTTTAGTTGCATCTTTCTGAATCAAGTATGTTTTTCCAGTTGTCAACCATTCATCAATTTGGCCCTTTTGTAAAATTTCATTCAGTTGCTTGGCCAATATTGCATGTAAACTGGTCAGATATTGAGCCAGAAACCATGTAATTGGTCCTTTCCAGGTGATGTCCAATTCTTTACCTTTTTTACTCGATTTTTGACCATCTCAGTTGTTATTTCTAATACTTGCATTTGTTTGTTGCCAATGCTTTTCTCAAAGTCATGTATCCACTTTGCTTCCTTGTTGTAGTCCTTTGCATTTTCCCACAATTCTTTCCAGAATTCAACTGTGGCCTGTTTTTCTGGTTTTTCACTTTTGGTGTCACCATTCACATTAAGACTTTGATAAAAACGCCGTTGGTCTGATCGAAATTGCTGATTTTGTTTATATTGGATGATTCGTGTCTCATATCTTTCAATTTTTCTAGCTGTTGCTGTTATCTGCTGTTTTACAATCTCTACAGCTTCATTGATGTTTCTTGTATCCAATCTATATCTTCTGATTAGCCGATCTATGATTTTGTTGTTTTTAAGCCGTTGCTCATGCATGTTCTTTAAGTTACTAGCATCTGCACTTAATTTTTTGATTTTTTGTTCTAAACGGATTTTCCACTTTGGCTTTGATGCTTTTTCTGTTGTGTGACTAGGTACTTTAATTTTAATGCCTAGTTCATTAGTGACTATTACAGCTGCGCTATACATTAACTGGTTTGTTTCCAAGATGGATCCCGGTTCAATTGTTGAAAACACTGCATTAACCATTTTCATGATAGGGGCCAAAATTTTCTTAGGCACGGTTTTTAGTGATGGTAAACGTTGCCTTTCCTCATTAAGCAGAAAATGTTCCATGATCTTATCCTTCAATTCTTTTTGTTTTTGAGTTAGTTCATCAGTTGGTTCAGTGATAACTGGTTCTAGTGGTGGTGATGTTATTTCCTCCCCGAGAGCTTCTTCTGGGAGTTCTACTATACTGTCTTTAGTTGTGTCTTGAATATCAGTTATTTCCGCTTGTGATATTGTTTTTTGGGTTTTGCAATTTGCCTGAATTTCCTCATGTTCAACTTCACTAAACACTTTATTCCGTATAATAAATCGCCTTTGATCTGCTAGTCGTTGTTCACTAACATTTGAATCTGGATATTGTTGTTTCCATAATTCATACATTCGCTTTAAATAGCCTCTTTTTTCTGGCTCTGAGTTGTAGTAACAGGCCATTATGGCACGGTTTTCATCTGCACTATATTTTTGTCGTTTTGATGGCTGGTCCACTTGTAGCCCACTTGTCGATGGATGTCCAGGGACCCCAACATCCGCCGCGGCCCTTGTTAACCCGCGCGACGACCGATGCGGTATGAAATTCTTATTTGTTTTTTTCACCATATTGTATGGGTTGGCGGGGTTTTTTTTTACGGGACCAGATGCCAACCTGACCCCAACCTTCCTCCTTTCTCATCCGGGCTTGGGACCGGCAACGGCGGAGTTATTATTATTATTATTAATATTATTATTATTATTATTATTATTTCGAATGTTTTCTGTGTTCCTTTCTCTATCAAAATAGCTTTGAGAGTCAGAAATTCCAAAATGCTTGGAAATAAACAAATACTATTTAGCTTTTCACAAATGAAGTGATGAATTAAGGACTTTTGAATGAAAACAAACCCACATTTAAAATATACAAAATAATTCCTTGTTGCTGTTGCAAGAATATTTGATGAGATATATTAGGCTGCTATTATAAAGGATTGTACTGCAGTAGCAGAAGATGTTATTTTCAGGCAAAATGAGTTGAATAATTAAGAAGTTCTAAAAGTTCTTTGTGTAAAAATAATTTAATTTTATGCATTTATGGTAATGTTTTAATGAAATTTAAATATAAATACAATTATAAGGGGAAAGGCAATAAGAGATTGACCTATCCATCCCTTATTCAAGTCCTCAATTTGATATAGACTTTTCTATTTTTCTATTTTCACTGAAATGGTGAAGAATACATTAAGAAATTCAAATGCCCTGGGTTAAATTTTGGAAAAAAAGCTTTTTCATCAATGACCAGGGTGTTGATCTTGGATGTTTTTCTTTTAGCCTGCCTTTTTCTCCAAATAAAGTAGTTTTAACTTGGTGAATGATTTCCAATGTAAGCTGTTGTCATATGATGTATGCTTGGAACCATAGTAAACCAAGTGTATACACTCCTTTTTTTCCCCCAGTCACCAGGCTACTATTTTGCTCTGTTTTGAAGGCTGGCGCTTGAGCGATTACAAGGATAAGATTCAAAGAAGGCATAAATTGCTTCTTCCAAGTGTCTTTCTATTGATCGGAATGAAACATTCTCATTTCAAGGCTGAAATAAATTGGCTGGAGATAATACTGTCAGCAACAAACAAATATTCTGAACCATTGAGGAGTTTAACCTATCCTGCCAGAAAGTAACAGATCACTTTAAACCTGCCATCTCATAGTATCAGAACTAAGTCCCACTGAAATCTATGGGCCTCACCATTGTGTAGGGTTTTGCTAAACGTCAGAGAAGATCACAGTGTCTTGGAGGGGGAGGAGTTATTAGGAGGCTAAAACAATATTGTTTTATTATAATAAGAGGGACTCGGTGGCTCAGTGGCTAAGACTGGTACGAGACAAAAGTTAGAAATCTAACCAAAAAAGTCCCTTGCCTTCCTTCAGACCTTCTTTCTTTAAAATCTAAAATATCTCTCAAGCTGTTTATGGTGACTATATTTTAATTTCTCAGGCCAGCCTACAGACCTGCTACTTACTTACTTACTTACTTACTTACTTACTTACTTACTTACTTACTTAAATACTGCCTGTCTCCAACTGACTCTGGTTTGGTCAGACCAAAATGCACCATTAAAAAACCTGAACACTCTTTGGTTAACATATCTACTCCAAATTTTTCTTTCTGAATCAGCATTGCTTAAATATTTTCAGAAGTGACATTGAAAGTTGTAGACTGTTGCAAACTGTTGTAACTAAAGTATACTATAAATAAATAATTCAATATAGTTAGGGGAATAATACTATAGAGAGTAAGGAAGTTGACCTTGATGGAAATACAGAGGAGCTGTTGCCTAGGCAAAAGGGGCTGAAGTATTTTGTAAATCCAAAACAGCAAGATAACATTAGCAAGCAGCTCAGACAAATGCCTCCTAATTCACGGAACTATAAGAAGAGAAGGAGGAAGTCCAGACTTTCAAGATTTTTTAACAGAATAACAGAGTTGGAAGGGACCTTAGGACCCCATAACATTTCAGACAAATGATGCCCCAATTTCTTCTTAAAACTTTCCAGCCTTGGAACATTCACAACTTCTGGGGGCAAGTTGTTCCACTGATTAATTGTTGTAACTGTCAGGAAATTTCTCTTTAGTTTTAGGTTGCTTCTCTCCTTGATTACTGTGTTTCCTGAAAATAAGACAGGGTCTTATTTTCTTTTGACCCACAAAATATGGCTTGGGCCTTATTATCAGGGGAGGGCTTATTGTTTGAGGTTGCTGCTCCCTCCTTGCGAGTGGGCTCCCGAAGGGCCGGGCACAGCCTCAGGATTTAAGCAACCATGAGGTGACCACGCTCACGAGCAGCCGCCTGGCAAACTCCCTCTCCAGCTGGGCAGAGCACTATTCACTGACCTAGGGGGTATACCTAAGGCGCCAAGCCACGTGGTGCTCTGCCCACTCCCCAGATCCCATGGCTTGGCACATTCGAGATACCCCTAGGTCAGTGCATGGAGCTCTGCCCGCTGGAGAGGGTGGTTGCGCGAGCACCTGTTCCGCCCCCAGCTCGCATGCCTCCCAGCCTCAACATGCCCTGGCGCAGCTCTCCCTGTAGGGCCAGGGCACTGCCGCCGCTGCACTTTGAGCATAACTTCTTCTCTGGCTTCCAAACTCCGGAACATGCCTTCCAATTCTTCCAGCATCTTCTGCTCTAGGAGTGCTCTCTATGGTTGTAGACCAGCTGACTTAGGGCCCACAACCATAGAGTGTACTCCTAGAGAGGCCAGTGCTGGAAGAATCGGAAGCCAGGTTCTGGAGTTTGGAAGCCAGGAAAGAAGTTATGCTCAGAGCACAGCGGTGATGGCGAAAGCGGCAGCAGCACCCTGGCCTGCAGGAGATCTGGTCCAGGACATGGTGAGGCTGGGAGGCACGTGAACTGGGGGCAGAACAGGTGCTTGTGCAATCACCCTCTCCAGCCGGGCAGAGTGCCATTCACTGACCTAGGGGGGGTATCCCGAATGTGCAAAGCCGCAGGAGCTGGGAAGTAGGCAGAACGCTACATGGCTTGGAGCCTTAGGGATATCCCCTAGGTAGTGAATGGCACTCTGACCTGCTGGAGAGACAATTTGCCAGGTAGCTGCTTATGAGCGTGGTCACCCCTGAGGCTGTCCCCAGCTCTTCGGGAGCCTGATCGCAAGGGAGCAGCTGCCTGGCAACTCCCCCCTCTGGCCAGGCAGAATGCCACTCTCCAACCTAGTGGTATCCCGAAGGCGGCAAGCGACATGAGCACCTTTCTCTTCCCCTTGGATCCTGCGCCTTTGGCGTCTTTGGAATACTGCTAGATCGGTAAGCAGTGCTATCCCTGGCTGGAGCGGGATTTATCCAGGAGGCTTATTTTCATGGGGGCTTATATTTTTGCCCACACAAAAAATGTGGCAAGGCCTTAGTTTCAGGACAGGTTGTATTTTTGGGGAAACATGGTAGTTTCTACTCATTACTTTTTGTCCTGTCTTCATGTGCTTTTGAGAATAGGTTGACTCCAGGGGTTGGTTCAGCTGCTTCTATTGTTGATTTGCTCAGGGATGTGCTTGCACGTGCATAGGCTATGCACATGTGTGTGTTTGATGTGCGCTATATACGTATGCACAGTACTAAAAAATAGCATTTGTGCATGCAAGAAGCCAAAAACAAGATGACAACGCCAATGGAGCCATCAAGAAAACCAGTTTGAGGGCATGGCAGCCAAGTTACTACCTATTCAGCCAAACCAGTCCAAACCGGTAGAGTCCCCCTTCTTTTGACAACCCCTGAGATATTGGAACACTGCTATCATGTCTCCCCTAGTCTTTCTTTTCATTAAACTAGACATATCCAATTCCAGTAGCTGTTCTTTATATGTTTTATCCTCTAGTCCCCTAGTCATCTTTGTTGCTCTTCTCTGCACTCTTTCTAGAGTCAACATCTTTTTACATCATGATAACTAAAACTGGATGCAGGCATTATTCCAAGTGTGGTCTTAGCAAGGTTAATATAATCAATTTCAATATAAGTAGTTTTACCCTTCTTGCAGAATCCTGGTCTGATTCATCAAGTGAGGCTGACAAATACACAAAAATATCCAATAGAATTTACCTACAACAAAAACTACAAATATGCTATTTTGCAATAACAGTGTTAATGCCTTACTAGCATGCAAAGCTGTGGAATGCACATTTTTATATTGTAGATGATTCAGTTACTATAAGGCTCTTAAATTCTGGAAGTAGAAATTATAATATGGCACATTTCTATCTCTTTGTAACACCTGCCCCATATATCATTCTAATTGTTCTAATGATTAAATGTCCCCACTAATAAGTTGCATTTAGTTGTGACTTCAAAATTGCCTCTATTTATTAACATAATAAATGCTTACAGATCAAAGGAAATGTCATCTAATTGGGAAGAACACACTACAATTTATTTTTTATGCATCGAATGCTGCATAAAAGGTGATAGCATCGTGAAACAGTGACATGCTTATGATACCTAATACATCATTAAATAAGCAAATATGTCCAATCTTTACAACTTCGACTTTGCAGGTTATTCTTTTGTTGCTGAGCACAATAGTCTGGACAAAACAGAGTAAGTTTGAAACCATGATTACAAAATGCAAAAGCTGGATCCACAGAAACATCAATATAAAATAAATGAATCAAATTAAAATATTGACACTTAGCACAATATGTAATGCACAGTTAGGGTGTGCTTATCCTGTGCTACACTTTAGACAATGGATAGACTTGCTTTAGTGGCATATATACAGTATGCTTCCAAATATTAATGTTCTCATGGATCTTCCTTTCTTCTTTCTCATGAAACGTCCTGTCCAATTATCCATTTGCCACACAAAACTGGAGAGGATGTAGCTATCAATCATTTTATAAAACCTCTCAACATTCCCTGATTTTTTTTCACATTAAGTATCTCTATCACGCAAACTTAGCCAATTCCCACTGGCATTATTAATTTATGCATCAGAGAAATTTTTTTGACAACTTTTTTTATGAAAGACAAAGTGCAGAAGCAGAGAAAGACTGGGTGTTTGGGAACTATCATCCTTTATATTGAGTCATCAATTTATTGCATTTTCTCCTTTATCTGATTCAGGAATGTTTAGAAATAGAATAGGATTCTTTATTGGCTATGTGTGATTAGACACAGAAGAAATTTGTCTCCAGTGCATAAGCTCTCTGGATATATGCAAAACAACAAAGTAATAATAATGATATATCAAAGGAGTAATAATCACCAATAAGAGAAGGTAATGGAACAGATGAATAGGATAAAAGTAATACAGCCATACTACGTAGGTAAATATATTTAGACGTGACACAATTAGATGTTCAGGAATGATGGCACAAGGAAAAAAAACATTTCTGTCTAGTTGTTTGGCATGAAATGCCCTATAGCATGTAAATACAGAGAATATATGGGACATGGTGGCTCAGTGGCGAAGATGCTGAGCTTGTTGACCAGAAAGATTGGCAGTTTGGTGGTTCAAATCTCTACTGCCGCATAACGGAGTGAGCTCCTGTTACTTGTCCTAGCTTCTGCCAACCTAGCAGTTTGAAGCATGTAAAAATGCAAGTAGAAAAATAGGAATCACCTTTGGTGGGAAAAGTACAGAGTTCTGTGCACCTTTGGCATTTAGTCATGCCAGCCAAATGACCATGGAGATGTCTTGGGACAGCACTGACTCTTCGGCTTTGAAATGGAGATGAACACCGCCCCCTAGAGTCGAGAACAACTAGCACATATGTGTGAGGGGAACTTTATCTTTACCTTACATAGAATATGGAGGAGGAGGAGGAGGAGGCGGAGGAGGAGGAGGAGGAGGAGGAGGAAAGGACTTTGAAATAGTAGATAATCCATACTTTATTTTCTCCTTCTTACAACCATGATCTTCATTTAGGGTTTCTTTTATGTATTATATTTATATCCTACTATTTCTTTGTTTGGAGCACCTTTTTGAGATGTTCAACGTTTGGAGATGCTGAGCAGACAGGAAAGCCAAATACCAATCCATCTTTGAGTCTGTTAGTCTTATTCATCTTCAGTAGCCACCTCACATACTGTATCTTCTTTTCCTGTCTTTGTTATGTCAGCAGCAGAAAATTGATTATGGGCCTAGAGAATTTCATAAACTGCTGAACAAATAATTGCATTGCCAGGAGTACAGATTCTTTCCAGGACAATTCAGAGAAAGTGGGGGAGAGTTGAGATTTTAGAAATCCCAAAGGCACATGCACTTGTGTATCCATCCAGTTTTTCTCTACTGTTACACAATACTTTATTATGGAATTCTAACCACAAAATACACCAAGGATGATCTTGTAGAGAGTCATTTATTTCCAAAAAGAGCCTTTAGCCAAAAGAAGAAAAATATAAAGGAGAAAAGCAATCATTTCATGTGAGATACATATTAGAATGCAATGGGTTTTTAAAAGACAGCATACTTTCTGGATCATCTATGAACATAAAGCTTGTAATATTTATCTCTTTCCACAAATACTAATAAAAAGGCTATAACCACAGATAGTATTACTATTAGTACTACTGCTGCTATTACTACCGATACACCATTCTACTACTATTTCCAGTTTTTTATCAGTTTGATTTATTACACCCAAATTCATATCTAGAAGTTTTTGTCTTCATTGACAACTCTTTCCTTCATAGAGTATTAATCATCCAAACTAAAATGAGCCCTTCAATTTTCAGAAAAGTAATTCAGAAATCAAGTCGTATTCTAATCTTAGGAAGCAGTCTTTTTCACTATTATATCACAAATCAAATCAGCGAATCATCACTAATAAAAATCTGTATTCCATGGAAACATATCTTCACATCTCATTTCATGTGCCTTCTCATACCTTTGTGAAACACACTTCACATAGCCAATCCTGTTAGTATTAGTAGAAAAGTCATTCTGGCTGCAGTTCACAAGTACAGCTTACATTTTATGGATCTAGGCTTTGATTTCACCTTGGCATCTCTAATAAGACTGAGAAAGACTATCATCTGAAAGGCCTGGTGAATCTTTCCATTCAGCAAGAACATTCATAGCTAATTGTTGTTAGTTGCAAAGTTATGCCCAACGCATCATGACCCCATGGACAACATTCTTCCAGGCCTTCCTGTCCTCTACCATCCTCTGGAGTCCATTTAAGCTCACACCTACTGCTTCAGTGACTCCATCCAGCCACCTCATTCTCTGTTGTCCCCTTCTTCTTTACCCTCAATCTTTTCCAGCATTTAGGCTCTTTTCCAGTGAGTCCTTCCTTCTCATTAGGTGGCCAAAGTATTTGAGTTTCATCTTTAGGATCTGGACTTCTAAAGAGCTGTCAGGGTTGATCTCCTCTAGGACTTATCGGTTTGATTGCATTGCAGTACTTCACAGGAGTCTTCTCCAGCACCATAGTTCAAAGGCCTCAATTGTTTGGTGTTCAGCCTTTCTTATGGTCCAACTTCACCTCCATACATTGCAACTGGGAAAACCATAGCCTTGACTATACACACTTTTGTTTGCAGGGTGATATCTCTGCTTTTTAGTATGCTGTCTAGATTTTCCATAGCTTTCCTCCCCAGCAAATTGAGATTTTGCCAAAGTGAACAAATCTGCATCTTCATGTCATGATGCATGTCCAGGCATGAAGCAAGAGGAAGACTTACATTGTGATGTTGAAACAAACAATTTATCATTTGATTGCCTTGTTAGGTTAGAGGTAGACAATATTAAATGGTCTGGCATGGAATAAAGCTTCATAATAAACATGATGCCACTATTTTTTCACTTGATACAAAGGATAGAAGCAGAACTGTTCATATGGCATATGCTAACAAACTTTTCTGAACTTACAGAACAATGAAAATTGTAGGCCAATTACTGAAAAATGGGATAAAATATATCCAAATGCATTGTTGAACATTTCAAAATGATTAAGATGCATGAAGAAAACCTCTGCCCCCAAAGGTTAATTTAACTTCTGAGGATACACATTCATCGCCCTGCCTACTGAAGCCACCTGTAAAGATTTCAATTAGTGCCAACTGTCATGAGACATTTTTTCTTTCAGTTATGCAAACCACTATGAACTGAACTAATTCTACAAGTTCATTCACTGGAGTTCACTTAAAAGCTATCAAGTGGTGACAATTTCCATTTACTGCTTGTTTGCACTAGATTCAGGCCATTGCTCTGTAGATGAAATGGCCTATTGCTAATTAGCATGCTCAATAGCTGTATTAGAATTCATTTAAATGGTTGCCAAATCAATGTCTCTTAACGTATCATTATTATAAAACCAGAAAACCTGTATGTTTTCACCTGGTTTTCTTCAATTGATTTTTCATTTCTATTTTCCTCTTCATGACTTTATATCATGTCAGGTTTTCATTAGGTTAAGTTCCCAATATTAAGTATCCCAAAATCCTGTGATTACCAAACCGGTTGTTAAGCTGGGAGGATCTCACCACTGAATTTTCTGTATTATAATAGGAATCTTAATTCAAAATTTCTTTGCTTCATCACATGTTCACCATAGATGATAAAAAGTTCCTTCTTGATTTTTACCCCATTCATTTTAAATACCTTTATGCATTCTGGATAACTTATCCACTGTTAAATACCAGCAAGACATCATCTTATATTTTTTTTTCTTTTAAATTATACTTTAGTGTAAATTTTAAAGAGTACTTCTGAAGTTTTTTTGATTGCATTTCTTAACTGAAGGAACCTGGAGTGCACCCACTGTGCCATATTAAATCAGCCAGGAAAATGCTACCCGAAATAGGCAATCCCTCCAAAAATCCTATGCTATCTACAGCTTTATATATAACAAACTTTACCTTGAATCACATATCAAATCTCTTCTGCAAAGTCAAAGATGCAAGCAAATCCACTGAATTGTTTGATTTTTATTATTTAATGTGCATCTCTAGTCCAGTTCAACTGTTTTTATATATCTATATAATTAAATTCCTCAATACATGGGTCAGAAAGCATTCCAAACCTTTAGACTGGTTTTTAAAGAAAGTTCATTCCAAACCATTAACGGATCAAAAACTAAATTAAGATGCATGGTGGTATATGATCAACCTGAAAATGAAAACAATTTGTAAAACAGCTACATAAAAAAATGAACCATAATATATATATTAAAAAATCTTACATATCTATATCTATATCTATATCTATATCTATATCTATATCTATATCTATATCTATATCTATATCTATATCTATATCTATATCTATATCTATATCTATATCTATATCTATATCTATATCTATATCTATATCTATAGATAGATAGATATAGATATAGATATAGATATAGATATAGATATAGATATAGATATAGATATAGATATAGATATAGATATAGATATAGATATAGATATAGATATAGATATAGATATAGATATAGATATAGATATAGATATAGATATAGATATAGATATAGTCGCTACCCACGACTGGTTATGAGTAGGCAAATGATGACATGCCATATGAATGATAGAAGACAAAGAAGCTTTTATTATGCCTGGGTATGACAAACAATAGCAATAGCAGTAGCACTTACACTTATATACTATTCCATAATGCTTCACAGCACTTTCTGAGTGGTTTATTATATTACCACATTGCCCCCAACAATCTGGGTCCTCATTTTACTGACCTCAGAAGGATAGAAGGATTAGTCAACCCATAGTCAGGATCGATGAGCAAAGTTAGCCTGCAATGCAACATTCTAACCATTGCACCATGGCGGCGCAAGACCAACCCCAACACTAGGTAGAACAAGGCTGAGCTTTGAGCAACTGAGACAGGTAAGGAAACAAATTGAGATCTCCAATCATTGCTCTTCTTGTCCAGATCACATGCTGCATTGTGTCCCAGATATACTGTTTTTCAAAGCAGCTTGTGTGCTCTAGTTGATCTAAGAAGTTCTAGTGGGGTGGTGTGAAATGGCAATAGAGGCCACCTAGACAGACAATCATTGGGGCTGTGAGATTCAATTAAAACTCACCATTCATTCAGCAGCTGGCCACTGACCCTTAGTACTTCGCTGAGAGGTCCTCACAATCACTTATAATGAGACAAACACAATAGCCATTTATCTAGGTGTTATCTATTACCATCATTGATTTAATGACATGGATAATTATATATTAATTTAACTAAATAATAATAATAATAATAATAATAATAATGCCAAATGCAGACTTTGCAAAGAAGCTGATGAAACTGTTGATCACATACTCAGCTGCTGTAAAAAAATTGCGCAGACTGATTATAAATTGTGGCACAATTCAGTAGCACAAATGATCCATTGGAATTTGTGCAAAAATTATAATATTAAAACAGCAACAAACTGGTGGGAACATCAGCCTGAAAAAGTCACCGAAAATCAGATGGTCAAGATCTTGTGGGATTTCCGTATACAAACCGACAAAATACTGGCGCATAATACACCAGATATCACACTGGTTGAGAAAAATAAGGTCACAATCATAGACATCGCAATACCAGGTGATAGCAGGGTCGCCGAGAAGGAAGATGAAAAAATCGCAAGATACCAGGACTTAAAAATCGAAATTCAACGACTATGGCACAAACCAGCAGTGATAATTCCAGTGGTAATTGACACACTGGGTGCTATTCCAAAAGCACTGGAATTACATTTAAAACAGTTAAAAATTGACAAAATCACCATCAGTCAAATGCAAAAAGCCGCACTGCTTGGATCTGCACGCATATTACGAAAATACGTTATGACGTCCTAGGCCCCTGGGTGGGGCCCGACTAGTAACCAATGCCAAATCCGGTGAAACAACTGGCCCCCTGTGATACAATTGTATAATAATAATAATAATAATAATAATAATAATAATAATAATAATAATAATAATAATAATAATAATAATAATATAACTCCGCCGTTGCCGGTCCCAAGCCCGGATGAGAAAGGAGGAAGGTTGGGATCAGGTTGGCATCTGGTCCCGTAAAAAAAAACCCCGCCAACCCATACAATATGGTGAAAAAAACAAATAAGAATTCCATACCGCATCGGTCGTCGCGCGGGTTAACAAGGGCCGCGGCGGATGTTGGGGTCCCTGGACATCCGTCGACAAGTGGGCTACAAGTGGACCAGCCAACAAAACGACAAAAATATAGTGCAGATGAAAACCGTGCCATAATGGCCTGTTACTACAACTCAGAGCCAGAAAAAAGAGGATATTTAAAGCGAATGTATGAATTATGGAAACAACAATATCCAGATTCAAATGTTAGTGAACAACGACTAGCAGATCAAAGGCGATTTATTATACGGAATAAAGTGTTTAGTGAAGTTGAACATGAAGAAATTCAGGCAAATTGCAAAACCCAAAAAACAATATCACAAGCGGAAATAACTGATATTCAAGACACAACTAAAGACACTATAGTAGAACTCCCAGAAGAAGCTCTCGGGGAGGAAATAACATCACCACCACTAGAACCAGTTATCATTGAACCAACTGATGAACTAACTCAAAAACAAAAAGAATTGAAGGATAAGATCATGGAGCATTTTCTGCTTAATGAGGAAAGGCAACGTTTACCATCACTAAAAACTGTGCCTAAGAAAATTTTGGCCCCTATCATGAAAATGGTTAATGCAGTGTTTTCAACAATTGAACCGGGATCCATCTTGGAAACAAACCAGTTAATGTACAGCGCAGCTGTAATAGTCACTAATGAACTAGGCATTAAAATTAAAGTACCTAGTCATACAACAGAAAAAGCATCAAAGCCAAAGTAGAAAATCCGTTTAGAACAAAAAATCAAAAAATTAAGGGCAGATGCTAGTAACTTAAAGAACATGCATGAGCAACGGCTTAAAAACAACAAAATCATAGATCGGCTAATCAGAAGATATAGATTGGATACAAGAAACATCAATGAAGCTGTAGAGATTGTAAAACAGCAGATAACAGCAACAGCTAGAAAAATTGAAAGATATGAGGCACGAATCATCCAATATAAACAAAATCAGCAATTTCGATCAGACCAACGGTGTTTTTATCAAAGTCTTAATGTGAATGGTGACACCAAAAGTGAAAAACCAGAAAAGCAGGCCACAGTTGAATTCTGGAAAGAATTGTGGGAAAATGCAAAGGACTACAACAAGGAAGCAAAGTGGATACATGACTTTGAGAAAAGCATTGGCAACAAACAAATGCAAGTATTAGAAATAACAACTGAGATGATCAAAAATCGAGTTAAAAAGGTAAAGAATTGGACATCACCTGGAAAGGACCAATTACATGGTTTCTGGCTCAAATATCTGACCAGTTTACATGCAATATTGGCCAGGCAACTGAATGAAATTTTACAAAAGGGCCAAATTGATGAATGGTTGACAAGTGGAAAAACATACTTGATTCAGAAAGATCCAACTAAAGGAACAACACCTGAAAACTATAGACCAATAACATGCTTGCCAACAACCTTCAAATTACTCACAGGCATTATTGCAGATAACATGATGGATTATTTGGAAACAAACAACATCTTGCCAGTAGAGCAAAAAGGCAACAAAAGAAGGAGCAGGGGCACAAAAGATCAGCTTCTAATTGATAAAATGATATTAGAAAATTGTAAGAACAGAAAAACGAACTTGAATATGGTCTGGATTGATTACAAAAAGGCATTTGACTCACTGCCACATAGTTGGATCATAAAATGCTTAGAAACAACTGGCATTAGCAAAAATATTACATCCTTTACTGAAAAGGTGATGAAACAATGGAGAACTGAGTTGGCAGTAGGGAATGAGAGCTACGGAATGGTTAATATCAAGCGAGGAATTTTCCAGGGTGATTCACTTTCACCTCTTCTCTTCATCATCGCAATGATCCCACTATCAGTAATCTTAAAAAAAATGAAATTAGGCTACCAAACAGCCAAAAAAGCTGAAAAAATTTCGCATTTACTATATATGGATGATTTGAAACTCTATGGAAAGTCAGAAATAGAAATCCAATCATTGACAAATACAGTCCGAGTATTCAGCACCGATATTTCAATGCAGTTTGGCATGGAAAAGTGCGCCACTGTATCCATAAAAAGGGGCAAAATCACTGCATCTGAGGGAATTGAAATGCCCAATGGCCAAGTAATTAAATGCAAAGAAAATGAAGCCTACAAATACTTAGGCATTCTGCAGTTGGATAACATCAAGCATGGAGAAGTAAAAACTATTGTCAGGCGAGAGTACACCAACAGAGTTAGGAAAATTTTGAAATCTAAATTGAATGGTGGAAATACAATCAAGGCCATAAATACCTGGGCAATACCAGTTATAAGATTCACAGCTGGCATAGTTAACTGGACACAAGCTGATTTGGACCTTTTGGACCGAAAAACCAGGAAACTAATGACAATGCACTACAGTTTACATCCACGTGGTGATACTGATAGACTATATCTGCCCCGAAAATCAGGTGGCAGAGGATTATTACAAGTGAAGCAAACAGTTGAAGAGGAAAAACATGCACTGGCTGATTATTTAAAAGAAAGTCAAGAACATCTATTAATCGAAGTAAAGAACAAAAATCTACTGAAGGCCCAACAGACAAAACAAGAATACAGAAAAGATGTGATAAAATCAAGAATGGAGAGTTGGCAGAACAAAGCACTGCATGGTCAATTTCTGGAAAAAATAAAAGATAAAGTGGACAGTGAACAAACTTGGTTATGGTTAAAAACAGGTACATTAAAGAAAGAAACAGAGTCACTAATCCTGGCTGCGCAAGAACAAGCTATCCGCACAAATGCCATTAAGGCCAAAATCGAAAAATCCTCTGATGATGCCAAATGCAGACTTTGCAAAGAAGCTGATGAAACTGTTGATCACATACTCAGCTGCTGTAAAAAAATCGCGCAGACTGATTATAAATTGCGGCACAATTCAGTAGCACAAATGATCCATTGGAATTTGTGCAAAAATTATAATATTAAAACAGCAACAAACTGGTGGGAACATCAGCCTGAAAAAGTCACTGAAAATCAGATGGTCAAGATCTTGTGGGATTTCCGTATACAAACTGACAAAATACTGGCGCATAATACACCAGACATCACACTGGTTGAGAAAAATAAGGTCACAATCATAGACATCGCAATACCAGGTGATAGCAGAGTCGCCGAGAAGGAACATGAAAAAATCGCAAGATACCAGGACTTAAAAATCGAAATTCAACGACTATGGCACAAACCAGCAGTGGTAATTCCAGTGGTAATTGGCACACTGGGTGCTATTCCAAAAGCACTGGAATTACATTTAAAACAGTTAAAAATTGACAAAATCACCATCAGTCAAATGCAAAAAGCCGCACTGCTTGGATCTGCACGCATATTACGAAAATACGTTACGACGTCCTAGGCCCCTGGGTGGGGCCCGACTAGTAACCAATGCCAAATCCGGCAAAACAACTGGCCGCTGTGATACAATTGTATAATAATAATATTGTCAAAATTAGCATCAGTCAAATGCAAAAAGCCGCACTGCTTGGATCTGCATGCTTATTACGAAAATACGTTATGATTTCCTAGGCCCCTGGGTGGGGCCCGACTAGTAACCAATGCCAAATCCGGTGAAACAACTGGCCGCTGTGATACAATTGTATAATAATATAATTGGATTTTAATAAACTCAGTCATACTGCAGAACTCTACAGGTTAAACTTAAAAGCAGTCTAGAGAACAAATAATTAATCTTGTAACATTTTAAATATTACTTTTCTTTCTCTTGACTACATTTGTACCCATATAAATATATGTATGGTAAAAAAAATCAGTTATATATTTATACTTCTCAGCTTTTAAAGGTCCAAACTACAGGTTCAAACCAATCAGTAACATTTAGGCTACATTTTTCCACTCTATATAAATCTACTTGAATGTTGTTTATGCAGATATTTATACTCGCAAAGGAAATTATGATCATAAGATTAATTTGAAGTGTGTACAGCATATGATTATGTGATTGCTTACAATATTATCCATTCAGACTGAGGAAAAGACAAATTATAAGCAAAATAAAACAAAAAGGAGGAATAAAACAAAAAAGAGGAATAAATATGTGACAGAAAATAAATGTTGTGTCTAATTTAATGAATTTAATTGAGGCATGAAGATGCCTCAAATGTTCAATTATATAATTAAATGTTCTGTCAACACTCAGAAGAGATAAGAAAAGTTTGCAGTAACTCTGTAATTAGAACTGTAAATTTTAAAAGAACTTTTTTTCTTGATGAATCAAGTACACACACCACAGATAATTCAAGGAATTGATTCAGGAATGAGTACATAACTCACACAATATAGGCTGGGCAATGAAGTAGTAAAACCATCTTAATGAATTCTGTGGGATATCTCCTAGCCATTCTCACTTATACATTCCCTCACTTTGATCCCTCGGTTTCATAAGTCACATTTTCTACAACTCTAAGGATTAATAGCAGAAACTATAACCCATAGTTTAGTCTCATACATACAACTCAAATTATGAACCTGGTTTATATATGACACCTTTATCATAATAAAAAAGGCCCAGCTAGAAAAAACACACTCAACAACATCTTCAAAGGAATAAACAACCAGGGAAGAAGAAAATAATAACATCTATCATTCCTGGATATCCTCATCAGCAGAAGCACTGACAGCAAATTAGAAACACAAGTCTATTGTAAAACTGCACACATTAGCCAGATGCTCCACTACCAAAGTGTCAACTCAACCTCCCACAAGAGAACCTGTGTAAGAACACTATTTAGATGAGCAGAAACACACGGCAGCAATCCTGAACAGAAAACAGATGATCTATGGAACATCTTCCAACAAAATGGATACACATAGAACTTTATCAAACTCAATGCACTATAGCACAACCAACACAAGGTATGAAAAGGATAACACTGCCACACATTTAAAATAAAATCTTGGAACCCACTACAACCACACGATACCTGGCACACAACCCTACTAAAGCCCTCCAAAACATCCTAAGTAAAGCAAAAGATCCAGCAGCTCCAGAGGGGAGAAAAAAAACAGGAGACATCTAGAAAATACAGTGTAATGACTGCAACAGCCACTGTGTAGGAAAAACAGGAAAAAAACTGCCAGAGCACAGGTGATGTGATGGTGAGAATGCTGTGATGGTCGTAACTGCAAGGACTGATCATAAAGTTAGTTTTTCAGTGACATCATACCTTCAAATGGCCACTAAATGAGGCAGTCATTACACAAGAACTACCTCTATGTACCAGCACCAAGATAGTAGCAGTCATGAGGAGATTTGGCACTAGGCATTTATGGTTTAGAATGCCTTGCCTGGTTGCAATCCTGTACCTATAATTAATTAGAAGTATATACTCTAAACAACGAGTTGTCCTTAAACTGGTTTTATGGACGCATTATTTATATATTGTCAAAACTCAGTACATGTCGGCGCTCGCAAATAGCTGAGGTAAGCAACTTTATCATTCTCTAGTTATAAGAATCTGTCCAGGCTACTTGTCTTCCCTTGGGAACAACTAGATAAGCTAAGCCCATGCTGCGCGCGCGCACACACACACACACACACACACACACACACCTTCCAATTTAGCTGGCAGTTTCCCAATAGTGCATGTACCTTATTATTTTATAACCAATGTGGACTTTCTATGGTTTTAAGAGTTTTAAGAAAACTTTTTTCTTACAGTAGGTATGTCGGCATGCTAACTTTTCAGCATGAGATCAATAGCTTATATTCTCTCTTCATTATTTTGGTCTATTCATATTCAAAAAAAAAAATCTAGTTTTGTATATGTACACCTTAGAAATGGCAGTTTTGAAGGGTTTATTTCAAAATCAAATTCTAGGAGGAAAGACAAAAGCTGCAATCCTGTATGAGAGATATATAGGTAGGTAGTAAGTGTAACTTTGGATATAGCACCCTTTCAAAACTGTTTTATGAAGCAAGAGATTGACTCCTTTCTAAGATTGAGGTAGACTATATTTGTCATCACCAGATTTTTTTCATATACTCTTTTCTAATGCAAGGAGAAGATGTCAACTCACACATCTCCACATTTCTTTCCTCTTGGTCAACTGATTTCCAAAACTGACTGAGGTGGAAGGCTGGAAGAAATTTGGGAATTACCCAATTCAAGTTCTTTGCAATCTACAGAACTAACCTGATAGGAGAGGATATTACCATGATGGCAAACCTATGGCATGCACACCACAGGTGGCATGCAATCCCCTCTCTGTGGGTATGTGAGCCATCACCCCATTTCAGCTCCAATGCACATGCACGCGTGCTTCCTCTGGCCAGCTGGTTTTCAGGTCTCTGCTGTGCATGCACATGCATGGGAAGGGGAGAGGGGAGTGTATGCATACGCAGGTGGCACATGGGAGAACATGTACACATGCACGGGTGTAGGCTCATGCACAGGGGCTGCATGTACATTGCATTTTGGGGGTTCAGATGCACATTGTTTGGGCACTCGATCTGGAAAAGATTAGCTATCACTGGGATATAGCATTTAACTGTCATGCATAAGTGCCCTCCCTCACTGATTGTTAAGTTAATCAAATGAGAAACTAACAAAAAAGGACCCAAAGTAATTGAGAAAATGGCCAGCTTCTCTCCTGGCTGCCATGAAGGTTTTGAGAGGGGCTAATGAACTAGAATTTCACATGGATATCAATATGGTAACCAAAACATAGATAACATGTCTGGCAAAATGTTTGTCCATGTCAAATGTTATATTTATTGCTAAAACTTATTTTCCTTTTTTGAGGTGAGCATTGCATGAGTTTGGTACTACTTTCTCCCCAACAGTATTCTCCCAAACAATAATTATTTTAAAGAAGCCGGCATCCATTTCTGCCCCCATGGAAATATATTAACAACCACTGTTTCCAAGGCTTTCTGCTTATTAGAAGCAGATAGCAGTAAACTTTTAAACATGCATTTTTTATTTAAAAAAAAAAACAGTAGTGCTAACTCTCCAGCTTCTCTTTATCTAAGTATCTAATCAAGTATGTTGGAACCACCTGAGGAGCAATTCCATAGCTGTTTATCAGGAAATAAGCTGCTAAAGAACTGAAATTTGTTTATTCAGAAAAGCAATCAGGATGTTTACATTTGAATGGTTTATTCTTTTTTTTAGTTCGCTGGATATCAGAAGGTCTTTTGTCTTATTCAAAGATTTCTATTTATAAGCTAAATGGTCTAAATAAATCACTATTACATATACACCTGAGTATTTTATATTTGATTCCTTCTTTGCATGCAATAACCATTTTTCTCCTCATTCTCTACTGATTAAATACTTCTGTTAATCACTTCTTCAGTTCCGTGGGTCTTGGGTGATTTTGCCCTAAATGTGGGTAGCTTTTCTCCCCTCCAGTCTTCTGTGAGTTTTCAGTTCCTATGCATTTAACCCAAGATTAACCCAGGTTTGAAGCTTTTGGTTAGATTCAAAAAAATATATTTAAAATTCTTGTGCTATGATGCATATTCAGTCAAATAGTTAGCTTCCAATTAATTTGTAGTATATTTACCAAAGGTACATGATTTTTTAGAATAGGTTAAATCATTAAAAACACTCTTATCTTACTGTGGAGGAAGGGAGATAATATTGTTCACTCCAATAACCTATGCAACCTCACACAGAATAATGGATGGGACACCTACAGAAAAGTGACAAGGACAATAAGGGATTGGCCAACTTATAGAGTAGTTTGGGTAATGATTGATTGTCTAGTAAACATCCATCCTTGGCCATCCAAGTAAGTTTATGGTACGTTCTGGTGTGAATGTCACATTAACCATGAAGATATGACATATGTGAATTGGTTTTAATTTGACTGAGTTAGAATAGTGAGATTTAAAGAAGGAATCATTCGGTTCAAGTTCTGATTTGATTTAAACTCTTACACACACACATACACACACACACACACACACACCTGTGTGTGTGTGTGTGTGTAAGAGTTTAAATCAAATCAGTATGTATGCATATATGTATAATGACAGCATATAAATGTTTGCAACTGCTTTATTTTCATTTGAATGGATCAAATTAGCAGGCATTGTAGACTTTAAAAAAAAGATATTAACTACAAAATATCTAAAAATCTCTATAGGTTTTAAAATTATTGATCTTTGAATTCTTTTTCCTTTCTTAGGACAGACATAGCGGGATAGGCACTGGAGCACAGAAATTTCAAAATTAAGCAGCAGAAATTATCCAGTGGAAAACCAGTAGTAAAAAAAAACAGTAAAGAAATAATGCTAGATCAAGGTGGAAATTATTAAAAATAAACTTTCAAAAACTTGTTTTAAAATTAAGCTCTTTTCCATTGTTCTTCTAGGATGCCAAATTTGGCATGATACAAAGAATGTCCACTGACTTACCCTTGTGACATGGCATAGCAGTTGTTTATGATATCTGAGTCTAATGACCTGTCAAAGGAAAGTTTGGCTTCTCTTGAAAACTCCCCCATCACTTGTTCTGTAAAGCGGTAGGCTGATATTTTCAGGAAATGTTAGGTTATTGGCTAATTTAGAATTTGTAGAACTGATACTGAAGCAAGAAGACATTAAAGGAGGCACAAGGACTGAGATAAGCTGGATCATACTTATTAACACTGAGCCATTATGGGAATTCCTTAAAATAGTAAATGTCCTTCCTCATACTTTGCCCAGCTGTGTGAATCCAAGCATCAAGGACATCTTGCAAGTTTGATTCACAAAGTGGTTGCTTTCATTGGGCAAGTTTTGTACCCTTCAGCCTTTGTCTCCTCTCCCCCTCCAGAGCTGTTTAGTTGGACATCAACAAGGGAAGATTGCATATTAATCTAGCATATATTGGGTGCCTGCTAAGGCAAAACAGGAAAAAAAAATTTTTTAAAAAAAGTCTCACAGCTCAAAAGAGTAAGATAAGCTAGATTGTCTATGTAGCCTTTCTTGAAGGTCTTAATTGAAAAATACAGGTCAGTCTCAGGACAGCTATCTCCAGTCACTTATGGGTAGGACCCAGTTGTATTATAGTTGTGGCTTGCAATGAAGGCAGAGGTAGAAGACTTAGACTGACACCCAATGAGACATGTCAGCAAGACAGACAAACCACACAGAGATACCATAAATATGCATGCTTACCCCTTCCTCCGTTCTTGAAAGCAGTGAATATCAAGCATACTTTTTAGCTTATTATCAATTTAGTCATTGTTAAAAGACTTAAATCTGTTCCAATGCACCAGTTTTTAAAAGCAAGGTTTGCTCTAAGAATATGCATTGAAATCGTCTGACTTGAGTTCATATTCAGATTGCTAAAAGATGGACTGAACTCTTGGTTGCATTGGCAGGTCCAACACAGAAAAGTGTAATATTTCACAAATACAATGTTAAGGTTTGTGCCTGCACATTAATGAAATTAAATGCTGAGAAAGAGAACAAAGCTGAAAGCAACCTTGGTCTTGCTGTCCAAAAAGTATTTTGATAGACAAAGAGTTTCATGAGGTCACAGATCTCACAGTTGCCTATTTTTGTTCATGTCTGAGAACATATTACACCACTCAGTCCTAACTAGTCTTTTTGAGCAATATTTATTTCTATAGCAATATATTTACATCATGATATTTTGTCTGCAGTGAATGAGAAGCTGTAGAAAAGCTATTAAATCTAGTAAATTTTTGCAACCATTCAATTTCAATTTGTTAGCTTATCTTTCAAAAGGATTTCACTTTAGTACAAACCATAAATTGAATGATTTATTAATCAAGTATTAATTATATCCCAACCCATCTCAGATAGAGTCGCTTTAGTCACAGTATAGTTGAATTGAATCTCTCTTTAGAAACTTGGCATAACTACCCATGAACTAATGAAGTACACTAACCGGATTGTGACTTGTGCAGCTCTTTGGATTCCAAAGGGAAAGAGGGAGGGACATGGAAATATCACCTGTCTCTTAAGTTTTTAAGGCAGCTGTATTTTTCCCTGAGTTAAACTGGAGTTTTACAGAAAGAATGTTTTCTATGTTTTTAAAGCAGCTGCATATTTTAAAGACTGGTGTGAAAGTTTGAAACAGATTGAGATGCTTTAATGAATGGCAAAGGTTTGTTGCTTGTTATATCAGGTCTGGAATAATCCTTCCCACACATTTCTGAACTGTGTGGATCCATACTGATTGCATCTTAAATCATGTTAGCAAGATTTGGATAATGGTATGATTTGGAAAGGTTTAATGATGCTTGTAGAAAGGTCCATCTCTTTTCTGCTAATGCTTTCTAATCTGTTTCTAGCTGAATTGTTAAAACAAGAGAAACAAATACATATTATCTCATCAGGATGGTTATGGAAAAAAAGGAAGATTCAACTTCCAAATCAATTGTATTTTTGTACTGTAATGAAGAAATTTAACGTATGAATGTGTTCCAGAAATAATCATTCTAAAGCAATTTTAGTTTTCATTTTTTGTAAATATTTGATGCATGACTCAATTCTAGAAATTTAAGTGGTTTGAGCAGAATTCACAACATTTAATTTAAAATATTATTTAGTCTAGCAGTAGCTATACAAACTCTTAAAAGATAAATAAGTTTCTATTAAAAAAGGAAATTAATAAATAATGGGAAAAAGAGCAGAATCTGATTACAGCTTTGTCTTTACTGGGAAAGAAGTACTGAAGGATTAATACAGAGTACCTGGGATTTTCTCCTGCATATTGAATACCCAAAACGGAAGACTGGCTGGCTTTCAAATGTATTCCCAAATAGATCACATTGCAGTAATCCATACAGGAGGTGACCAAGGCATAAGTGACTGTGAGTAAGGGCTCCCGGTCCAAGAAAGAACACAATTGGTGCACCAGACAAATCTCTGCAAAGGGGCATATTGCCACAACTGACATCTGCTCCTCAAGCATGAACTGCCCTGGTTCCCAGATTTTTTCTGGGTGCAATTCAAGATCTGCTCATCACCTTTAAGCCCTATATTAAGGTGACCAGATTTTCAGATTGGAAAAGAGGGACGCCCTTGACCGGGGGGGGGGGGGGGTTTTTTTTTTAAAAAAAATTTTTTGTCAAAAGGTCACCCCAGGACACTGAAACCAGCATAAATACGAATCTGTTGCCAAACAAAATTTTGATCACGTGACCATGAGGATGCTGCAACGGTCGCTAAGTGTGAAAAATGGTCGCAACGGTCGCTAAGTGTGAAAAA
Organism: Thamnophis elegans; assembly: GCF_009769535.1. Taxonomy (NCBI): domain Eukaryota; kingdom Metazoa; phylum Chordata; class Lepidosauria; order Squamata; family Natricidae; genus Thamnophis; species Thamnophis elegans. Next base: position 109,628,664 of record NC_045543.1, read on the forward strand.
TGGTCATCAGTCCCTTTTTTCAATGCCATTGTATCTTCCTGATTATTAAAGTGCAAATTCACTCAGTGTCAATCATGACTCCTGAGTCCATTTCAAAGTATTGTGCATAGAAATTTTAAAAATGGCTTGTTTCAATTTATTTTGGATAGAATCTTTTTTTAAATAGTCTAAGACAATTTAAAAAAAGAATCAACACAGAATACCACTATTTTAAAAAATCATATGCACAATAAATAAAATATTATTTTAAAATACATTAAAAAAATAAAAGAAAAAACCCGGCTCACTTACCAGCAGGTAGGCAGAGTCAGCAGATCTTCGTAGCGATGGATGGAAGCACACAGGGAGCCTAGTATATACGCAACTGCAGTAACAATGACAATGATGAAGGATTGGATTGAGTTAAAGAATAAAAGAATTCTGATCTTAGAAGGCCATGACCTGCAGGCAGGCTGGCATAATTTCTTATGGAATGACAAACATAAAACGCACAAATACTTTCAAAATCATTTAATTGAAACTTTAATGCAACAATGGCTCAAAATAAAAAAAAAACACTATGTGAAAACCCCAAATTGGCTATCACCAACAGAAAGAACGACACACCCAAATTTTACAGATTGGAACAAAATTCTAAGATACAGAGATCTAATTGATAGACAGGGAAATTTAAAAACAATTGAAGAATTGGCAGATCAGAATATGAAAGGTGATTGGCTAACCTACCTCCAAATTAAAACTAAATACAATAAAGACACTAAAATATATGGTATTGAAACAGAACCACACGAATTGGATAAAATTATTCAAAGTCTGGACAGAAAGATGATAGGGAAAATATACAAATTCCTCTTGAAGTATCAAATGGAAGAGGAAATTGTAAAAGAACCAATGATAAAATGGGCACAGAACTTTGGCTATAACATTGAACTAGACAAATGGGAAAAATTTTGGGGAATAAATTTAAGAATGACACTATCAATCCCATACAAGGAAAACCAGTACAAAATGCTTTATTATAGATGGCATCTGGCACCGTCAAGGTTGGCCAAAATTTCAACAAATACCTCGCTAAATTTCTGGAAATGTGATTCAATACATCATGGCACATATTATCATTTATGGTGGACTTGTGAAGAGGCAAAAAAATTCTGGAAAAGGATCAAAAATTGGTTGGAAGAAATAACAAAGGTTAAGTTAGATTGGAAACCTGAACTCTTTCTATTAGGAATTATACCGATGAAATACAAAAAATAAATACAATATCTAATACTACATATACTTACAGCAGCAAGGATCGCTTTCGCCCAGAAGTGGAAAAATAAACTAAACCTAAATAAAGAAGAAATAATAAGAAAAAATATGGACTGTGCCGAAATGGATATATTAATGCAAAGGCTTTTCAACCTTTTTTGTGCAAAGGCACACTTTTTCCATGAAAAAAATCACGAGGCACACCACCATTAGAAAATGTTAAAAAAAATTAACTCTGTGCCTATATTGACTATATATGACACAAGGTGTTATATAGCAAATCAGATACTAAGGCCTAATGCCACAGAGGGGAGAGAAATTCATAAGTTTTCAAGATTTCCTGCACTGCTTCAAACATATACACTTAATACCAATGAATCCACAGCTATTATTTGATACAAGAAGATGGGTATGGAGAACGGAAAGAAATTTAAATTAATAAAAAAAGATGCCACTGAAATCATCTGTTTTAAATTATAATCCCTCTTCCTGACAGTGGATCAATAAAAAAAGATTATGCCCAATTCAAACTGGAAAAATACATTTAGCTCAAAAAAATAAGATCGTCATGGTGATGAAAGAACATGGCAAGTATCCCTAGGAATTATCTATCTCCAGGCAAATAAGGAAATACCTGTTGCTCTGGTCTTTAATGCAATTCTTGCTTAAGGCAGAGCCCTCCCCGCCCCCAAACGACGAGGCAAGCCACCTTGAAGCAAACAGCCTCTGCCACAATTTTTTTTTTTAAAAAACCATGCAGTGGCAGAAATGTCAGTTGTAGGAAAGCCGGGGAAGAATGGCTGGAGGGGGAAGTGATTTTATGAATTACCTCTCTCTCTCTCTCTCACACACACACACACACACTCTCTCTCTCTCTCTCTCTCACACACTCTCTCTCTCTCTCTCTCTCTCTCTCTCTCACACACACACACACACACAGATGAAAGAACATGGCAAGTATCCCTAGGAATTATCTATCTCCAGGCAAATAAGGAAATACCTGTTGCTCTGGTCTTTAATGCAATTCTTGCTTAAGGCAGAGCCCTCCCCTGAAAAAATGCTTCTGCCGGGCTGCGAGAGCCGCGGAAGCCACGTGGAAGTTGTCTGCACGGCTGAAAAACGGACTCTGTTTGCTGGGCTGGGGGGAGGAGACAGCCCCCTGCCTTCTCCCCCTTTGGCTTTGCGGAGTTCACAGCCAGCCCCTGTGCTGAGCTGGCACGGGCGGCAAGTCTGGATGGAACCACGTGGAAGTTCTCTGCGCGACCGGCAGCCGCTTTTTACTCGCGAGTAAAATTTGTACTCGGGAGTAAAAAGCGGCTGCCGGTCGCGCAGAGAACTTCCACGTGGTTCCATCCAGACTTGCCGCCCGTGCCAGCGCAGCACAGGGGCTGGCTGTGAACTCCGCAAAGCCAAAGGGGGAGAAGGCAGGGGGCTGTCTCCTCCCCCCAGCCCAGCGCCTCCCAATTCCCACGGTACCAAATAAGACAATGAGAATAAAATAAGTACATTATTTACAAAACATGATTTATTTTACTCACCACCAGTAAGCGCAGCTGCAACCCCAACAAGAAAGACAAAATAAAATGGAGACTTGCGCATGCGTCCTCAGCTAAAGAGTCCAGCCAATCAGTGAGCTGGTTGGCCAGCTCACTGATTGGCTGGAGTCCAGCCAATCAAATCAGTGAGCGGCAGGCTGGGCTGGCTTAAATTTGTAGGTAGCATAGAACAGAACGATGAGCCAGCCCAGCAGCTGATGGGCGGGAGCTGCGAGCGCCAAAAAAAGCGTGCCTTTTAAAAAAGTGGGCGGGACGCGGGAAAATGCATCAAAAAGAGGGGGTGTCCCGCCAAAAGCGGGACATCTGGTCACCTTACCCTATATGGCACACACCCAAGTTATTAGTGGTTAGCGGTAAACAGTACTTTTGTTTGGAAGTATAATCAACATAAGGTGAAAATCCTGTGTGGAAGATAAGTCCACCCCAAATGATCATGCATTTGTTTTTTGGTCAATGACAGCTTTGTGACTCACTGACTCACTGTATAAAAGGGGAATCCATTTTGTGAGAGCATCCTTGATATGTTTTCGGTGTTCTGAGTTTGGTGATCAAAAGGTTCCCCCCACAACCCACCCACACTGCTGTGTCAGAAAGACAAAAATTCTAGCAAGAACAAGAGGGGGTGATTTTGGTTCAAATTCCATGTTGTGTTTTTTCAAAGAGTTCATGTGAGATGCCATTACATTGTGATGACCTGCATCTGTTTCATGTTCATCAAACTGTGCCAAGGAGTAAAACCCAGAAGGTATCAATGGAAGAGGTGGAAGAAATGGTGACTGCAAGGGGAAGATTTAAGAGCCACAATTGTGATCATGATCATTCTATTGAATCTGCCATCTTAACATTTGTACACGCCCCCTTCACCAGTCCACAGATGCCCCTGAATATCAGGAACCTTTTGTAAATTAGAACTCAGTTTAGACAAAGTGGGAGGTGAAATTTAGCATTCTGTGTCTATTGATATTACAAGTTTTTTACCTTTGTCTCTTTGTCTGCAGCCCTTTATTTCAACCAACTCTGTTCCTGTATATATTTAAATCCTCCAGAGAACACTTTAAAGCCCTGGAAGAGTAATGAGTCAGTATTTTGAAAATACTACCACAATAATTAGGCAAGTCTGCTGTTGCAAAATGCAGAATTTTCTTCATTAAACAAGGCTTTCTTTGCTTTTATACTTCCACTAATCAACACTATTGAATTATGTCCTAATTATCTGGTCAGTTAGAATTTAATTATTTTAATTAGATTAATCATAAACTGCAGTGCTGAAGTTTAAGAAAGATGTTTTCAGCTAATTACCAAATTAATTGATGGCTTCTGCAACATTAACATTCTTGAGAAGTAAACCTGGAGTTTGTTGCTTAGGTTATAACATCTTATGTCCTCTTCTATTAGGGGAATCTAAGAAATTCATTTCAGTTCAACCCAGAGCATTAGCCAAATTTGGTCTTCAAAATATCTCTGGACATGCAAGCATGATTTCCCTTTTCATATTATTCTCATTTTCCATATCTATTAGATTGTACATTCTGTTGTCCTTGTATAATTTTCAAGAGGTATTATGGATACTAGTTCAAAAATAAACACAAACTTTTTCAGTAGTGCTAGTATTGTGTAACAGTAGTAATATCCTAGTCTACAGGAGTGGGATGTAAGGATAGTATTTATATAATTTATTTTTCCTATTTTAATTATATATCATGGAATAAGATATTGCATAATTGAAGAAGATTAAGAAAAAGTGAAGGTCATGTCACAAAGTGAAGCTCTATAAAAAGTAATCTGAGATATTTGTGAAGATGATTTTTTTTTCCAAAAATGGATAATGGTTTGTTACATGAACCTGCATAAAATTGTGTTAGTCCTGCTTTATTTATTTACACAGTTCTATATAACAGTAGAATAGAGTAACAGAGTTGGAAGGAACCTTGGAGATCTTCTAATCAAACTCTCTGCACAAGCAGAAGACCCTGTACCATTTCATACAATCTCTTCTTTAAAACCTCCAGTGATGGAGAAATGACAATTTCTGAAGGCAAGCAGTGTCACTGATTAATTGTTCTAATTGTCAGGACATTTCTCCTTATTTCTAGATTGGTTATCTCCTTGAGAGGATTTGCGATGGCTCAGCAGTTAAACAAGCTGGAAAGGTGACTGTCTTGGCTCAAGTCCCAAACACGATAGGATGAGCTCCTGTTGCTATCCCAGCTTCTGCCCACCAAGCAATTTGAAAGCATGTAAATGTGTGTAGATAAATAGATACCACTTTGGTGGGAAGGTAACAGCATTCTGTGTGCCTTTTATATATAACCATGCTGGTTACACAAGCAATGAAAATTTCTTTGGACAGCACTGGATCCCTCAGCCTAGAAACGGAGATGAACACTTTGTCCTACAATCAGACACAACTGGACAGGGAAACTCTCAACTTTACCGCTCTCCTTGATTAGTTTCCATCCATTGCTTCTTGTTCTGCCTTCAGATGCTTTGGAGAATAGTTTGACCCCTCTTCTTTGTGGCAGCCTCTTGGATATTGAAACAATGATATAATGTCACCCCTATCCTTCTTTTCATTAAACTAGACATACCCAATTCCTGCAATTGTTCTTCATACGTTTTAGCTTCCGGTTTCCTAATCATCATTGTTGCTCTTCTCTGCACTCTTTGTAGAGTCTTAGGTAAAGGTAAAGGTTCCCCTAGCACATATGTCCTGATTCTAGGGGGTGGCGCTCATCTCTGTTTCAAAGCCGAAGAGCCAGCGTTTTCTGAAGACGTCTCCATGGTCATGTAGCTGGCATGATTAAGCTCCGAAAGTGCACAGAACACTGTTACCTTCCCACCAAAGTTGGTTCCTATTTTTTCTACTTGCATTTTAAGTGCTTTTGAACTGCTAGATTGATAGAAGCTGGGACAAGTAATGGGAGCTCACCCTATTACGCGGCACTAGGGATTTGAACCGCCAAACTGCTGAACTTTTGATCAACAAGCTCAGTGTCTTAGCCACTGAGCCACCATGTCCTTCTAGTGTCTTAGCATCCTTTTTATATTGTGGTGACCAAAACTGGATGCAGTATTCCAAGTGTGACCTTACCAAGGCATTTTAAAGTGGTACTAACATTTCATGTGATCTGAAGAACTTCTTTACCTATAAATTCTAAAATGGTAGCATGCAAATTTGCAAGTGTCTTGGTATTTGAATATCTTTAATAACTTTTACATGTTTACTAGTCAGACCTACAAGGTCTTTTAAATATATTTATCCACTTTGTCTACACACCTCCTAAGAATGGGATTCTCCAGACTGGTGTAAACTTCCACAGCATCACTTTTTACCTTTGAGCCTGACAGATTGATTAAAATACTATCAGGATTCTTTGTATGTCTTTTGTTGTTGTGGGTTAATTGGCAATACTAAAGCCTTTGCCTGTTTTTTGTTCTTGTGTGATGGGATGGCAGTTTTTAAGTTCAAAGAAAATTGGTCTATAATCACTCTTGTTTTGACAGTGATGATGGCAATATGGTCATCTGTCAGTGTTCTCCTCATCTTTAAGTGTCTGCAGTGAACTTTTGCTTCAAGGTACAACTGCCTGACAGAACCAATTATCAGTGTTCAAGAAAAATAGAGGCGCAAGAAATCCTCCTCTGTCTTTTGACACTCTCCCTAATTTTCCATTCTGCTGCATCTGTTAATATCTGTAATAAAAGACCTTAACTCTCCAACATAAATAAAATACCTCTCTGAATAATGTCTTTATCAGATCAAAGGAAGCTTATACCGCATCACATGTCAGATTTTGAACATCCAAATTACAAGGTAATTTAAACTATGAATGTTTAAATGGTTGATAAGCTAAGGTTTTTCAACTAGATTGGAAAAACACTGATATAAGAAGCAGTTGGTAAAATGGTTACTTTCTCCCCATTCGTTATCACCACTAAAGAACCACAGAAAATAGTGGAAAATATCTCAAAAAATGAAAAATGAATTCACTGTTTGTGGACTTTATCTTAAGCTTCTCAGCAGGGCTTGAATTTACACAGTATATGATTTTAATTTAGATTGAGTTACGTGGCTGTATGATGATAAGATAGGCAATGCAAGCAATCCATCCTCAAATTGCTTGCATTGGGTAGTTCTGCGGTAATCTTGAGCCACTGTGAACTGAAAGGGGCCACTTAGATATTATTATTCAGTAGTTAAGACTGTTTCCAATTTCAGCCCCCAATGTTCCCTTAGCTGAGATACAAGATGAAATGGAACCATTTTCTACACAGTATGTAAAAAGTCAAAGGGACTTGGCTTTTCTTCTTCAATATTTAAGATGAGAATTCTTCCCTGACCTTTGGAGAGCATTAAGCAGGCTTAATGTGCATATAGTTCTACTTTGCTGTATTTTGCTGCTGCTCTACAGCACCTGCTTTTTGCGGTTTCTGTTTACAAAACTAGGAATCCTAATTTTTGAAGAATCTTTGTGCTTTCAGCATGTTTTGCTTTTGCAAACATGTTCATAGTGTGTGGAGGGCATGGGCCACAGCAAGTAAATGTATAAATCAAAAATGTATAAATGAACTACTATCTGATGTTTTAAATCAGAAATGCCAAGGTCTTCTTAGCGCAAAACTGAATTATGCTTTATTCTGCCTTCTTAATGGTGTAATCTCATTCTTTATAAAAGTAAGATGATGTAAGAAAAATCCTACCATTCAGTTAGTGGGTTGTTGCTAAGATATTCATATCGCTAAATTTCCCTGACCATTTTTCAGAAATCTTATCCTTTGCATCACTTTCCCATCAACATGCATGTCTTCACTGAGGCTCTTTTTAGTGCTGAAAAGAATGAAGAAAGGGGAAGTCATTTACCTACAAAGGGGAAAGAGAAAAAAAATCTACCGCCTATCATTAGCTTTTCACTAAAATGGTTATTGCAACAAGAGAGAAAAATTGCATTTGTAATCTGTGGGAGTGATAAATCCCCTTCTGTAATATATCAATGTAGGTTTTCATGGCCAAAACCAACCCATTGGTAATAATATGCCATGCTGATGTTTCACCAGCAACTGTGGCTAGCACTTTCAGTGACAAAGTGATCTGTTCTGGAGCACAATTTCAGAACTAATCTCTAATTGTACTATTCTGGAAAGCCAGTTTGTAATTGGTGTTGAGGGTTGGTTGGGAGTAGTGATTAAGGGGCATTGGGCTAGGATACAAGAGACCTTGAGTTCTGCTCCGGCCTTAAGTACAAAGCAAGCTGGGTGAATTTGAGCCTGTCCTTCTCTCTCAACCCCAGGATTAAGGCAATGGCAAGCAATTTCCAAAGTCTTTCCAAGAAAACTTCAGGGACTAGTCCAAGCAGTCATCAGGAGTCAACACTGACTCAAAAGAAGGAAGGGAGGGAGGGAGGGAGGGAGGGAGGGAGGGAGGAGAGTTTGAATTTGGAAGAGGTTCCAAAGGCACCATTTTTTGATCTATCTGTCTTTGAAACATACTTCTGCTTATTAGTCTTTCATATGAAACTGCTATACAGTCTGCATGTTATTGGCTACTCCAGAACTATTTGGTATAGCATAAAGGTGAAAGGGGCGTGGTGGCTCAGTGGCTAAGAGGCTTAGATTGTTGATCAGAAATGTCAGCAGTTCAGCGGTTCGAATCCCTAGCACCATGTAACTGAGTGAACTCCTGTTACTTATTCCAGCTTCTGCTAACCTAGCAGTTCGAAAGCATGTAAAAATCAAGTAGAAAAATAAGAGCTACCTTTGGTGGGAAGGTAACAGTGCTCCATGTGCCTTCAGCATTTAGTTATGCCGGCCACATGACCACAGAGACGTCTTCAGAAAACGCTGGCTCTTTGGCTTTGAAATGAGATGAGCACCACCCCCTAGAGTTGGGAACAACTAGCACATATGTACGAGGGGAACTTTTAGCTTAAAGATTAAACAGGACTTTCTTAACTTTCAGACTCTTTATCTTTTTGTTAAAGTTGTTGGAATGTTTATAAATCTGAGTTTATTTTTTACACAGTCATGCTTAACGATTTGACATGACTGCTAGTACTTGTGTGCCTTTAAATGAAATCATATGTCTGTTATATAGCAGCACATGATAAACTACTGTTGATTTTTCAAGTTGTCCTAGCTGGCAATATTTTTCACATCCTTTTAGTTTTGTGTTAGTACTATATTTTGTAGTTCCAATAAATACCTGTCCACAGATGCAAAGTACGTGATGAAGTTCAAATGATGAAAATGGTCTTTCTTCATCCTTAGGGTGATAGAATCATTTTTTGGATTTTTCTTGTTAGTTTGTAGAGGCTATTTTGTGTGTTTCCCAGTAATTATCCAATTCAGTCTGTAATCTTACCAGTAATAGGAAGAAGCATATTTTCTACTGGGGGTGGTTTATAAATAAGGTTAAATTATATTAGATTAGATTACATGAGGGAAGGAAGAGAATTTTATTTATTGCTGGACAGTTGTCTGATATCACTGTGGAAAACCTATTAGCCTGTAAAGTGATGTCAAGTTATTTCAACTCATCAGATTATGTTTCAGGCTCATAAATATTTCTAACATGGCCAATAAGAGTTTTAATGATGCTTCTTGTCTGGCAGGGATGATGGTTAGATTTTTAATTATAATCCCTATATGTTGGTTTTTGAGTTACAATACCTTATGTCCTAGTTGATGTGTTATTTTATTTTTTCAATTTAGATGACATTTATTGAAATTCAGATATTCTTAATTTCAAGATTTATTTTTTTATCAACCAATTTATCAATTTTTCCAGACTTTGGGATGACTCTTTAGTAAACATATTCATGTGGTAGTTAATTTTAAATGAAAAGAGTGTGAATATTGTTAAATGGAACTGAATTATTTAAGTAGTGCAGATTATCATCATTGATGTTTTAAATCTCCTTGCTCTCCATCAGTTTTCCAGGATAAGTAACCTATAACTTTAAAATAAAAAAGTCTTTTCCTACTTCTGATCTTTCTGAAAGTGTCACAGTAATTAGCTGGGATTATGATCTTCATTCAAAGACCCATCCAACATGGTGAAATAACTTAGATTGACCAAAAAAATCCACTGGCAGAAAACTGTCTGACTGGTAATACAACAAAATTTTCAATAATAAAATAGAGTTTGTTTGTTTCCAGAATTCATAAGGCTACCCAATTCCATGACTACAAGACATAAACAAATCTGAAAAAGAGACCAAAAAAGCCCTTATCAGTCAACCATCCCATCCATTTCCCATCCTAGATGAAAATCCTATGAGAGACTCACTACCTATCTAACTCAGTTATCTAACTCAAGGCCTGTGGAACAATAATATTTTAATAACCTTTTAAATCAAGGTGGAGTAGTAATAATGTATAATGTAGTAGTAGTAGTAATAATCTCTAGTAGAATATTGTTCCAGCTAGACAAGTGCTTTCTGGGTCCCATCAGATGATATTGTGGATACAGAATATTTCAGGTCAATCAAATAGAAACTGATTGTCCCTCTACAGCCATGACCTATATGTGAAGACTTTATAAATAATAACCAACACCTTGAATAGCATTTAAGTGGCAACCAAGGCAACTCACAAAGCAGTGGTATTCTATGGGCATCCTAGACCAGATGAAGTTTCTAAGAGGTATTCAAAGCAAGGCCAGTGTAGAGTGCATTGCTTTAATCCATTTGTGAGTGACTGTCTAGAGAGCTGCTTGCTTGAGGAACAGGTGCAACAAGTAGACAAGATGAACCTAGGTAAAGACCTTCCTAGCCACACTTGTTAACTTATCTTTCAGTTTAGGAAAACCCCAGATCATTCACAAATTCCTATTTAAGAAGAATCACATTATTTAGGATTAATGAAATTGTCTGAAATTGGGTGGCCCATATACCCACAATCAATCAAGATTGAGTCTGAGTCTCTACCTTCCCATTCCAATCTCCCTAGCTTACAGATACTAGAACAAGATTTTGACAGCATCATTCTATCAGCTGGAGGTTGAGTTGTACAGCTAGATTTATTGATGATTCCCACTGAAAAATGATGGATGAGCGCTCCTGGGGCTTGATGAAGATGTTAAGCAGAAGTGGCAAGAGCATCAAGCCATGACAAACCCCACACATCAGAGATTTCAGGAAAGATGTTTTTCCCTCTCCTACATATATTTATACATTTTTATTTGCTTATTATATTTTTAATCAGCTTGTTAAAGAAAGTTGTATTGTCACATTTCATAAGTAACACAATAATAATACATTCACACCATCAGCAATACAATTCACAAATAATAGATTCTAAGTGACGTTTATTCTATATAAGACTACAAGGCAACTTTTAAGTAGCCTGAATGGAAGATACAATTACTAATATAACCTTAAGTACAATTCAATAGATTTTTCAGACTTTGTATAAATATACTGAGAGGATTATTTACTTATTTATTGTATTTCTAGGCTGCTTAAATATAACATTACTCTAGGCAGCTCCACAAATGCATACACACACACACAACATATAGACACATGAATATATAAAACCATAACCTGAAAGGCAATATACCATCCTACCATATCATTCCTAACTCAAAGAGTCCCATCCAAACATCCTAACTCATACCCAGGGCCTAGGAGGGAAATCCTTAAGGTGGAGGTGATAAAAATATTTTCAGGATTCTGTTCCAAACAATAGAATTCTGTTTTCTGATACTACGTGGAGGACAACCCAACACTATGGAAGATGGGTGTTCCCTCAAATAGTCAGAACCTACATCATGTAAGGATTTATAGGTAATACTTAGCAGCTTGAATTGAACTCAGAAATTAAGTAACAACCAGTGCAGTTCATGCAGTAGGTGAGATGTGTGGGGATAGGAAGGTTTACCCATCCTGCTGGTGCTTCCTCATTCTGGACCAGCCATGCCTTTAAAATGGTCTTTACGGAAAGTCACCCATACAATGCATAGTAGTCATTCACCCATGGGGTGATCAAGGCAGACATGTCCTATCAGGATCAGGAAGGCCTCTTGATCCAGCAAGCGCAACATTATTTATAAATAAATAAATAAATATATATATATATATATATATATATATATATATATATATATATATATATATATACATACATACATACATACATACATACATACATACATATATATATATATATATATATATATATATATATATATGGAACTGAGGGTCTATGAATAGTTCTGGTCAGCATATTGTCCCTAACAATCTGGGTCCTCATTTTTATAATAATTTTATAATAGCAATAGCAATAGCAGTAGACTTATATACCGCTTCATAGGGCTTTCAGCCCTCTCTAAGCGGTTTACAGAGAGTCAGCATATTGCCCCCAACAATCCGGGTCCTCATTTTACCCACCTCGGAAGGATGGAAGGCTGAGTCAACCCTGAGCCGGTGAGATTTGAACCGCTGAACTGCTGATCTAGCAGTAGCCTGCAGTGCTGCATTTAACCACTGCGCCACCTCGGCTCTATCTATAATAATTATGATTGTAATAAGTATTTTACAATAAACCACTTGAACAATAAGAGTAAATATTTTTCAAGTAAATGCTAAATAAAAATGTACACTTCTTTTTCTAATAGCTGATTGGTTGATTTGACATGAAAAAAAAAAACAGATTTTCTTCCTGTATGGAAAGGGCTCCTTTCAAAAACCATGTTAAAAACAGTGTCTATTTTTTGATGTTGTTTACAAAAAACAGAAATGTGGATAAAGATATGTATTCTGAAATGGTGCGAGCATGTAAGCAGTCTCGCAAAGTTGCTGGATTTTTTAAAAGTATGTTCTGCTGTAATAATTTTTACAATAAAAAAATAAAAGTAACCAGGGAAGTCAACAGGAACAATAAACAAAACACACAGTGCCATTCCAGTCTGAAAGCTCTGTGGAAAATCTCTGTTTTAACCAATTTTCACAAAACTAGCCAACCATAACACCCACAAAACAGGTCAATACCAAGAAACACTGTTCTGGGACCCATCACAGACTCAATTCATTGCAGCAAGAATGAATTGGTCAATTCTTGTTGGACAAATTAGCAGGAAGTTATTTGGGAAGTAAGCTATATAGGGCTTTATAGGTTAAAACCAGCATTTGAATTGCCCTCATATCCCTGTAGGTCAGTCACATAATACCTATTTACTAGAAGTCAACATGAGAGATATTACAACAAGAAAACCTCATCCTCACTTCCTCCTTTCTGGATGCTGCCATTTCCTTTCCCAAACCTTTATTTTTGCTTTTCTGAGCAGGTTGGAATACTTACTAAGAAAATATTGGGTTGCAATTGGTCATCATTCTTATTTCCCAGGCTTTTGGAGGCAGCCTTGGGAATACTGTTGATGTTGATTTTTAAAAAATAAATTTCCATTTAAAATGAAATGAATTATTTAAAAAACCTGGGGAGAGCATGTCATGTGGTGGATAGCAAAGAAGATCCCATCTGGGCAGGGGGGGCTTCAAAAATGTCAGCAATGGGTTCTCTGCCCAGTTGTTGGGTGGGCGTGGCCATGGTGGGTGTGGCCTAGTCGGTCTTCTGCACCATGGTGGGGACCCATTTTGCCCTCCCTGGGCTCCAGAGGCCTTCTGGGAGGACTGTTTTCCCCCTCCCTGAACCTCAGTGTGGGCACTGCACTTACCTTTCATCCAAGAGGGGTCACATGGAGACTCCTGGAAGGGGCCAGCCAGGGGTGAGATTTGGAGGTTCTCCAAACCGGCCATAACCGGCCATAACATTAGCGAACCCAGCAGCTCACCCGGCCCCACAGAAAACACTTTGGGAAGTATGAATTCAAGCAGACAACTCTTGTGGCAGTCATTATTTCCAAGGCAATCCTGCCTCCTGAAAATATTGTGATGCTAAAATAGAGAAGGATGTAAATGTAGTGAATAAACAAATGACTGGTTTAATGATTGTGTATTTTTCTCAGTTTGATTTTGAGTAGAAAGTCCTGATCACATCTGAATGAGATATTTTTAGGACATATTATAATTTATATCTGAATGGATGAAAAAACTGCATGAACGACCAAGTGAGCAAAGAGATTTTTTGTCAGTTGCTTGAACAGAGTTGACTAACCTCATCTTAAGAAATACAGCCTTCTTTATTATCAGCTGTCACAAAGGGGGGCACTTGTAAAAGAATACTGCAGAACTTTCAAGAGGCCTATAAATGTTCATTTTATGTTTAGTGGAGAGGTTCTCTTTGAATTATGAAGAGAATCTATAAAACTTCAAGGGAGTGAAATAAAGGCCTTGGCATGAAATGTTACTTATTCATGTAGGAAAAAAATGCAACTTCCAGAATGGGAAATATGTTGAACATAAACAATCTGCTAATATACTTAATAATTCTGATTTGCTTCCCCTGCTGGAGATGCTTAATTACAGTGCAGGATGAAACATTTTTTATTATACAGCAATGCACTAGTACAAAAGGTAGCATGTATTCTTAGAGTATATGGAGAATTAAATATAAGGTTTAAAAAAACAATGAATGGTTCTGAAGGGGATACAATGGATCAGCAGTTAAAGACATTGAACTTGTCAGCTGCTGACATCCCAGGCTCGAGACCTGAGCATGTTGAAACAGGGTGAGCTCCTGTTACTTTCCCCAGCTCCTGTCCATGTAGCAGTTCAAAAGCATGCAAATGCAAGTAGTTTAATAGGTACCACTTTGGTGGGAAGATAACAGCATTCTGTGTGCCTCAGCAAGTAGTCATATTGGCCAATGACCACAGAAATGTCTTTGGACAACGTTGGCTCCCTAGGCTAAGAAATGGAGGTGAGCACCAACCCCTAGAATTGGACATGACTGGACAGGGGAAACCTTTACTTTTTTTGAACACTTCTGAAAACAAGTAGTCTAATTTTTATCTAGTCATTTATATTTACTCTATACCAGCACCCTCTACTATAAGAGCCCCATCTGAAATAAAATAATGGCATGAAAATTTTTTAGTATTGTAAAATATCATCATCTGTATGAGCAATAAAGTGACATGGTACAAATGAAAGGTTAGTAGACTTATGTACACACATACAAACATGCTCATATACTCTTAACTGAATCATAACAACCTGAATGGCTGAAGCCATTATGTTACACAAATCACATGTCCATTTTTATTTGAAAATATATGATACAGTTTTTGAAGAAAATACCCATGTGCCATCTAGGACACTCTGCCCCATCAATTCCACAAGCAAAAGCCTTTCCGACCCACCTGAAAAGTTATAAAGATGGCTTAAAGCCCTTTCATCCTCTGCAGGATGAAAGTGGCTGTTGTGGCCCACCAGCGGTTAATGGAACTGGTGGCAGACTCAAACAGTGAGGGAGTTGGGGAGGAACATGGGCCAGTCCTGGAGGTCTGAGGAAGGCTCTGATGAGTGCTCTGCATCAAAGGCAGAGATGGGGCCAGGGCCATTCGACAGTTACCTTTGGAGTCGTAAATAAGTGGGGCAGAAGAACAGTTGGAACCTATTCCTGATGTGCACATGTGCAGAGCTGTCAGGAGATGGGAACAATTAAGGAACAGGGTCAACTTGGGAGTAAAGGCAAAAGTGGACGCTGAATGGTCCCTCCCATAGGGAATAAATAGGAGCAAAAGGGGAGTGGTGTTTTCAGGAGACAATTAGTTTGTTTATTAGTGTGCTGATTTGCTTATCTGAGTCTGTGCCACACAGAGACTCCTTGCCAAGTATTTCATTGTACAGTGTTGCACCCAGAAGCTATCAGCCTGGTAACTATCCAAGGACTGTGAAGGTCTGTTGTTGCAATTCACCCTTGAAAGGCTTATTGGACTTTTCTGTACGTGAATGCTATGGATTCACATTAGCCAAATAAAAAGAGTTTTATTTGGGACAAGGAATATGTTTCGTGATTTGATGAAGCCTAGGTCAGAAGAGTGACAAAGGACAATACAGAGGAGTTAATCAAAAAATAAGAGCCTCTCAAAGTTATGGAAATTTCCTAACTCACAATCCCCAACACTAGACCCCCTCATAAAAATTCCAAACAAAAGAAGATTCCATACTTAGAAAAGATCAATACTCCTTAACCCTTCACACAACACAGAGCAAAAATACGTAAATCAACATCTTAAACATACCTTACAGATCCAAGCCCACTATTACTATAAATGTCACTACTCTGTGTTCTGATTTCCTAGCTCACCTTTGATTGTTATGCTCAGTGTTATGCAGTCAAATAAAACTATCCTCCTCTTCAAGCAGCTCCCCAGTGTGTTTATTTGAAACATCTGAATTTGAACTCAGAATTTTGCTTCTGTTAAAATGTGTAATTCTCTTTTAAGAAATCTCAGTGATATCACTATATTAAAAATAGAAAATACTGTAGTACTTTAGTAGCTGCAGACAAATCAAATAGACATCTGGGAATAATCCTAGAAAATGATTCTGAGATGAATGGATATGCAAAAAAATTGAAATTGAAATTAAACTGAAAACAATATTCAGGAAGAAGACTAGGTGCTGCTAAAAACCCCAATATGGAATCAACATTGATTTGAGGGGGATCTTAGCATTTCTCTTTATAACAATAATTCAAGCACATATAACACAATGATGCCAAGGAAAAAGGTTCTAGCTCACCTTATTCCCTGATATCTAGCCTTTTGGGAACAATGGATTTTTTTATTTTATTTGAAAGAGTTTTAATTTATATTATTTCTGATGCCCTGCGGTAAAGCCCGGACTCAAATTTATAACTGAAGTGTGAAGGTGAGAAATTGCTGGTCTTTCACTGACATGAAGTTGCTTGACAGAATTTACACCCTCACCTTTGAAGCAGAAGTAGGGAGTGAACCACCAGCATAGCAACTGTAGTCTAGCAGCAACAAGCTGTCATAGAGAGGAAAATATAGAGAAAGGAGGCCTCTTTTCAGTTCCTACTCCTAGAAGATCCCAATGTTATACTTTGATCTTTTTGATCTGCAAAACTGGCAACTTATCCCCTCTGTAAAAGGATCCATTAACCTTGTCTCTGAGTTCTGTTACCAATGACAGATTTGCTGGATGCATTTGTGTCGGTTTAAAATCGGTGCTAAATCTAACATATGAAAGGCGGGTGGTGGTACATTGAGATGGGAAAAAGATAAGGGAGGATGAAAGCGGGAGGGCTTTAAGTTCAGTTGCTATGGAAACTGCTTCTTTTTAGTGTGTTCAAAGTCCCAGCCCAGCTAGACAAACTTTAAATGTTTTCTTGCAGAATGTCATCAACTCTATCTTATTTTTCTATATAAAATTAGTTACTTTCTTTCAGTGATGGAGTAAAGTTACTTGCCACACAGGTTTCTGCTGAGGCTTAGATTTTTAACTAGTGCTTATCTTAAGAGGCCCTAATTTGTGATTTGGATATTAAATCCTTTTTACTTGGGGAATGTCCACTATGCTATGAATGTGCGTTTGTGAGTGACTTTCGTTTATCCTATTTAAATGCTTATCTCATTTAGTAGTAACACAATTTATTGAACTTCATTATTACCCTCCGTGTTTTACATTTTGAAGGATATGCCATTAAGTTTGGCTAATCTTTTGATAAAACTTATAGTATTCAATGATTTAATTTTATTATTTTATTGTTAATAAAGGCATGCATATCAGTAATGCAAAAATATAGACACTGGAAGAGAGTCAGATTTAAAATAAACCTAAACTAGAATACATCTTTCGATAATCTTAAAGGGATGTAGCAAACATCTAAATATTCATCTTTTATTATGTAGGTTGGAGAAAAGCAATTTTGTACCAATGAGGCAAGTGAAGTGTTATTTGGTCAATAACCAGTAAAATAAAAGAGTCAGGAAAACCTAAATAAAATAGGACTGAAATATATATAAATATATATTATTATATTATTATATTATATTATATTATATTATATTATATTATATTATATTATATTATATTATATTATATTATATTATATTATATTATATTATATTATATTATATTATATTATATTATATTATATTATATTATATTATATTATATTATATTATATTATATTATATTATTATATTATATTATATTATATTATATTATATTATATTATATTATATTATATTATATTATATTATATTATATTATATTATATTATATTATATTATATTATATTATATTATATTATATTATATTATTATTATATTATATTTATTATATTATATTATATTATATTATTATATTATATATATTATATTATATTATATTATATTATATTATATTATATTATATTATATTATATTATATTATATTATATTATATTATATTATATTATATTATATTATATTATATTATATTATATTATATTATATTATATTATATTATATTATATTATATTATATTATATTATATTATATTATATTATATATATTATATTATATTATATATATTATATTATATTATATTATTATATTATAATATTATATTATATATATTATAAGCTGAAAACCTTTTTATATTCCTGTAAAACCTATACAAATGAGCAGAAACTAAAAATCTATTTAACTATGAAACTAAACCTTTAAAACCTCTAAGTCGCTGACAGCAGGAAGTGTAAATTATTCTAGCATATTGGAACTCACATTTATGCAATACCATAAATACTAAAATATGGTGATAAAGTTTAAAAATTACACAAATGATATCTAATAAACATTAATATTAACCATAGATTATATACTGTTGCAATTAGTCAGGCAGATATTCTCATTTGAGATCTACAAGCAATTTAGCATTTTTGGCCCATATTCAGAGTAATGCTATTATTTCTATAAGACAAAAAATACCAGAGATAAAATTAGTCTGAATGGCACAGAAAATTTATTGAAAAATATAGATAATGTGCACAAATATTGTACACAAGGAAGGTATCTGACAGGAAATAGTTTGTTAGTACAATGAGCAATATTCAGTTAAATACTGGGTGGGATTCAGCCGGTTTGGACCAGTACGGGCAAACCGGTAGTTCCAGTGATCAGTTGACTCCACCCACCTGCCCCTGCACTAATCTGACCTATATTTCCTTTGTTTGAAGCCCAGCTGATAGGCGAGGCAGAGCAGAGTGCCACGGCTCAGCTGTTTTACTCACCGGGACTGCAGTAGTAGGAAAGTTTTAGAGCTGTTTTCAAATGCACTGCAAGTGTGGTGTTACACCGGTTAAATCCCACCACTGATAATATATAATAACTTTGTATTGAGAAGAGAAAACAAGATAATGGTGGTAGCACTCCTCATAGAAATATTACATTGAGGAAATATAATACAAGTAGGTAAAGGTTTGATCCATCACATTGAAGAGTGGAGGCATGGATAATAGATTTGAATGTCTAGGGAGGCAATTCCATCTGAAATTCTAAGACTAAGACTAATTCAACTGATCAGAGAGATAACAGATACCCTTGACTGAACATGTTCTAATGGAGGCTAGATTGCCTCCTATGTCAGGTGCTTTCAATTGGATCTCTTCAAAGAGTTGAGTTTGACTTGGTAACTTTTATTCTTACTCCATTGGAAGAGTTCAATTTTTAATTTTAAAATATTTTTAACTGAAAGCCTTATTGCTATTATGTAATTTTTATCCCATTTTATTTCTCCCACTTTTAAAAACAGTTATTTAAGAAAATGGACTTCATTTTCCCAATATTTGGAAACCACACTAAATAACCAATTATTTTCTTGGTTTCCAACAGTTACTTTCAGGAATATAAGCAATACATGTACAGCTAGATTGATTACCATAAATTATTGAGCAATTTTCTCAATTTATTCAAAAATATTTGATTAAAATAACTGTGGAATTAAACAACACAGTTTAGAAAGGATTTGATTGATACAGGGAATAATTACAGAGTAGATCTATGTGAAGCTTCAAAGGCTGCTTTGCTCCAATGAAGAATTGAATAAATAATCCTCAAAGCTGCTTTGCAAAGCAACATTATTCTAAGACAGTTTTGGCACTAATAACAGTTTGGTGACAGTCATAGCATTAGAATTGTTGCTGACGTTTTACATCATTCAAGTTCACCCCCAAGGAACATCCATCTTCTTAAAATTGTTGGAAATCAGAGCTACAAATTCCAAAATTCCCAATAGCATGGCCAAAAACCAACCAACCAAATGAACAAAGAAGGATGATTACTTAAAATTTTGGAAGATGCAAAATGTCAGGAGAAAACATATTCTTCAGTTGCCCTAAAGATTAATGTGTGATGTGTTGATTAGACTATCAGGCTAGGATTGTAGCATTCCAAGTTGAAATCCCTTCTGAGTTCTTAGTTGTTTATTATGAAAAAGAAGTCGCAAAATTAGTGTAATGTAAATGGAAAGTTGGTAAACGCCTTTGAGATGAGAACACTATGTACATTGCTGTGGCTGCCTTTAATGAATATATCATTGAATACAGAAAGTTTTTGTACTGTTTGCAAGGGCTCTCTAGATAAGAGGCACAATTTTATGTTGATTTTGCTCTTGCTGAAATGACCCAAAGGTGCTTTTTCAAAAGGCTTCTTTAGTTCTTGGATGAGAAGCAAATAGTCTTCAAAGAAAAAAAAAACAAATAAAAGTGCAGCGGCTTTTTGAAAAAGCAGCTTTTGGACAGCCATGACCTAGATGACAAGAATCTCCAGACACTTGATGAAATGAGTTGCAGCAACAATCCTTGGCAAGGAGCTGTCCATGGTAGTTATAATGCAGGATGCCACAAGTCTGAATTCTCTTCCCAACATCTTTTAACTTCTATATGAAATTGTTATGAGAAGACTTGCCTCAATTGAACTGCAGAATCTTTGTTACACTGTTTAATACTCAGTAAACCTTCCTATTCCATGTAGAGCTAGTGTTTAGGTTTTTATCTGGTTTCTTGATCTTATGAGCAAACAGGTACAAAGTAAACATGCTCATATTGAATCCTAATGAGATCTAACAATGTTTATTTTTCATTCAGAAACATTTCAGGTCAAATTTATTCCAGTGTTACCAGTGGGTGGGATCAGGAGGGAGAAGGAGTCCACATTATCATGGACTTGTATCTGACTTCGTCTTCAGACTCAAGTTCAGAAGAGGAGGAGGAGGAGGAGGAGAAGAAGAAGAAAGAGGAAGAGGAGGAGCCTGGTCTGGATGCTCTGGGGAAGAGAGTATGAGGGCATAGGGAGACTTGGACCAGAAAACAGAGGATTCCAGCTCGATGAGCAGTCATAGCTGGAACAATCAGACAGATTGTTTCTGAGCCCACTAACAGGTATTTGAATTGCTTGTCATTGATTTTGTTTGTTTGTTTGTTTGTTTGTTTGTTTGTTTGTATGTATGTATGTATGTATGTATGTATGTATGTATGTATGTATAAAATGCACTGTGCAAAAATATCTTTGTTGGACAAACAAGTGGTTCATGTACCACATTTAATGTCCTGAAATCAAATTCTTTCAGAATGACCTGTTCTTTTTAATGTAACGTGACTCTTCATTTCTGTCCCATTATACATGTTCCAATAATTCTTGGTACATCCAAGCAGGAGAGCCACTATTTTTAGATCTTCACAGTTATAACAATTGTACTTGGTGTATTAGATGTGCTTCAACAACAGTTTCATGTTTTCATATGTTCTTTCATGTGTGCAAGATAGCCAACAGGAACTGCCATTGAGTAAAAAGAGAATATTTCTATAAAATGATACATGATAGACTAAATTATAGGTTATTTTTGTGATTAGCAGCCAAAAATATATAAGATAGTATATAATATATAAAGTTCTACATGGTGTAGCTGAGGTTACTTTATGGACTGTGTCCTCCAAATATAGTCCACACATTCCGTGCAGATATTTATTGTGGGCATGCTTCTTTCTTGCAGAGGTAAGGGGGAAAGTGAACTTAAAGGAGCCCCTATTTTTTCTTATCTATAGGTGCCCCGACTAAAATATCTTGTATTTGTCTCTGTCACTGTGGGCTTTGTTCAAGGTGGTTAAAGCAACTTTGTTTAAGTAGGCTTTTGGATCTTAATGATGAAATTGGGTTCATGGTATATATTGGGATTACTTGGAAATTGGAGTTTAGGTGCTACTTTATAAATAATGTATTGCCTGATTTTATTGTAGTTTATATTTATATTGCCTGAGAATCTTGGGATATAGATAATATATCTATATCTAATCTATATCTCCTCTATCCTCTATCCTCTATCTCCATCTCTATCTATACATATCTATCTATCTATCTATCTATCTATCTATCTATCTATCTATCTATCTATCTATCTATCTATCTATCTATCTACAGTATATGCTATATAAAATAAAATAAATACCTGTAATAGCACATAGAAACAATGAAACAAAAATAGAGACATGACTAATGCAATCTTCCTGAAGGAGCACAGGTGTGAGAGTTCTTTTCCCCCAAAAGTGTACATACCACAGTGCTGTGAAGTGAAGCACACATAAATAAGTCAGCAGAGGTAAAACCTGGTTATTGCTGAATTCCTATATAAATTGTGACACTCCTTTTTTTCAGGACTCATCAATTGAAACTTTGTAAATTTCAGCTAATACATAATGATAGGAAGGACACCAGAACCAATAAAGTCGTTTTTGCCCAAAGGAAAGACTATCATATACATGACTCCTCTTCCTCCTCCGCCTCCTCCTCTCACCACATTTATTCCCTTTCTTTGCATGGAATTTAATAGAAAGGGATATCTGACTATTTTTTCTGTCTTTTGAAGAAAACTCTGTTCTCCTCTTCAAAGGAAGTCCTTTGCTTATTTTGGCTAAAGATCTCAACTCCATTAAATGAACTGCAAGGCAGACTTATAGTTGGTTTTGTATTTTCTTTCAGATTATCCTTTGTGCTTTTGCTTTCAGCTTTGTGCATTCTCTATTTTTCAGATACATTCAGTCTTTATCTGCTGCCCATGCTATTTCTCTGTTTGTCAGTTTCAAGACCTGCTGTGTTTTTTAACTTTTTTTCAGAATGCTATTAGGTTTATTTGGCCAAAGGATCCCTTGAGTTTGAAAAATTGACTCACTTAGGAATTTCCACCAGGGAGCTAACTGAAGTCAAAGAAAGAAAGAAAGAAATATGTATGTAGTGATCCCATAGCCGAATGACAGCTGAATCTATTATATATCTGCTTGAGAAGCCAGAGTAAAGTTATTTTTCTTTTTGTCCCTTTGTCAATTGTGTTTACCTGTTGACATTTACTTTAAATGGATTCATAGTTTTAATAGCATTTAGAATACACCGTGACAGGTGTTTATAATGCACTTTCACAGTCACACATGCTGTTATCTAGGTATAGGTTCCACACAATTAAATGGAAAACTATTCTAAAATAATTTGATGTCAGATAACAAGTAATGTTTTGAAAATTTAGCTTTAAAAAGTAGTACATTTTAAAAAGAAATAAAATAGTACAATGATACAGTAATGTTGTATCTAATACACTGCTGTCAAACTCCCAGCCTGTGGGCTGGTTGCATCACCCGCTGGCCATGCCCATTCCCAGTTTAGTAAGGAGAAAAAAGTCCTGATCTGTCATGTGACACCGCCGTGATGACAGAGTTTGAAACCCCTTATTTAATATCTTAACATTATCTTTATATTTTCAGTTGGCAAACTGTGCATATTTTGATATGATCGTTTCAGTTTGGAAATGTAAAATGGATGCATTCATTTTCTTTTGAATAAATAAGGATTCATAATATGACAGTAAATAATTGAAGTCAGTGATTTGAGTCTCTAAGTCACTACTTTTGATGGCATGTCTCACCAGTATTTTGGAAATACTTAAGTTAAAAGTTAAGCTTTTCCCTGAATCTCAAATACTTTAGTGGTCTGGTTTATTTGAAATTTGGTTCTGTTTTATGGTTTTTTAAAAATGGTTTAATATACTGTGTGTATTTAATATACAGTGATTTATAAGCCATAGTTCATAAGCTAGATTCCTAACTATAGTTTAAAATAGTGGCTTAGTGCAATTTGTGAACTTAATTCAGAGCAGTTCATTTTTAAAATAATGATCAGAATTTCCTAATTCTGTGAACTGTAGAATGAGATTTAGAGCTCATGTAAATTAAGTGTATTATAATGCAAAGCTTTAAGTGAGTAAAATAAAATAAGTATCTAGACTGAGACAAACTATAAACAAGTTTAAGCCTCCAGGGGGAGTTGATGACAATGAAGAAAGCTTATTTATCTTGCTGGATGATGCACTTAGCCAAGCTCATTTTCCCAAAAGAGAATAGAGATTCTGCATTCTTGTCATGACAAGATTGTTTCCTTCTTTAGCTTTGTACCAATTTAATATTGGTATATACAGTGATGTAATGACCACAGATAATAAGCTAGGCAGAGAGAAAAACAGCCTTCACCCCAAAGTCAACTAGTAAACTAAATCATTGGCCCCCAACCTTTTGAGCACCAGAGATTGGTTCCATGGAGACAGTTTTTTCTGTGGCCTGGAGGGGGTGTGGTTTCATGTGTTGCCTGCATACCATGGATGGGACTTCACTTGTTTGTGTAGAGTGGTTTCTGGAATGCCATGGACTGGTGCCAGACTACAGATTCAGGGTTGGGAACGCTGAACTAAATAGTTAAGTGAGGACATGGACCTATATTTCACCAATTCAATCCAAGTCCAACAACTTAACTACATGTTGTCTTTATTTATTTATTAGGTTTATAGAGATATCAAACTGACACAGGGTGACTCTTATTAATTTGAATAAAAGTAGAAATATTTATGTTTTACCTTATATTAATGTTGTAAGTAGCTGTTACTTTTAACATACTATTTTTTTCATCAAGCTATTGCCTTCATTGACTTTGGAAGCCATTTTTGGATAACACAGTTCACTTTCCCATGGTAGCCATATAAGTGTGTTCTGCTCTGCAGAATCTAACTGTTATCTTAAAAATATTGGAGGGTGGGAGAGGATTTATTCTGAACAAACATGTGGCATATTTTTCCAGTAGTTTAAAATGTTTAAAGGTGTATTTTTGAGCATGAGCATAACTGAAAGAGTAAACTAGAACTTATGAATGGAGTTCAACAGGAGGAAGATATAAGAGTGATCAGAAAAGCTTTTGTATTCTAATTGTATGCATGGTTGTAACAGTTAAAATTTCCCTTCCCAGCTGTTCATTTAAAGGGTGCATCACAACGTCTTCCTCTTTTTGTGCTACAACATGATCTAGTGATTGTTTTCTACTGAGAAGTAGTGGTTGTAGGAAGAATATAAAACAATCAGATTCTAGTCTTAGTGGACAACCAATTAAATGTGAGTCAATAATGTGCGGCTACAGCCAAAAAAGTCAACACAATCCTAAATTTCATTAGCAGAGGGTTACAATCAAGATCAAGGGAGGTACTAATACCACTCTAATAAAGTCTTAGTAAGACCACACCTAGAATACTACATCCAGTTTCATACAATGAATGGTTGCAAGTACTCATCATGGCTAGTCTAGTGAAAAGAAGGACCAGGGGAGACATGATAGCTGTGTTCCAATATTTGAGGGGTTGCCACATGAGTGGGGTTCAAGCTATTTTCCAAAGCACTTGAAGGCCATACAAGGAATAATGGATGGAAATTGATCAAGGAGAGATTCAACCTAGAAATAAGGAGATTTTTTTTGACAGTGAGAACAATCAACCAATGAAACAGCTTGCCTTCAGAAGTTCTGGGAGCTTTATCACTGGAAGCTGTCAAAAAGAGACTGGACTCTTCTTGAGTCCATTTGTTAGAAATTGTCTCTTGCTTGGGCAGGAGGTTGGACAAAAGACCTACAAGGTCCTTTGTAACTCTGTTAATCTGTTAAATTTAGAGAACCAACTCCCTGAGTGAGTGAACAGAAGAATAAGCAAGGCTTTTCAATAGGACAATTAAATGGAGAAGTCATAATGAATTTTTATTCTACATCAATAATGTTACTTGACTAACCTAAGAGCCTGAGAAAAGAAATAATTTTTTCCAGTTGCGATTCTTTAAGAAACAAAAGTGAACATTAAATAGAATCAAAGCTCTAATTTGAACTGAGAAAAGGACTTGACTCAGTTGTTTGAACTCCAAGTCTAGAATATACATAGTAAATGTGTGTTACAGGACATTTTTTTAAAAAAAGAGCATAATTAAAACCAATGTTGTTAATGTAAAAGAATGACATTTCAGAAATATTGATAAATATTGACAGAACCAGAAAGCAAATTCCTTTGGAAATAGTATTATTTTAAATTTCAGTAGAATGAGAAATAACTCAGTATCATCTGATTTTCCCTTCTACATAGTCCTTTACTGGTGTGAAGATATTCTGAACTTCAACATGAAATATTTATTTTTAAGCAGAAACAGATTAGAGAGATAGAATATTAAAAAATAAAAAATGGCACCAAAGTCCACTTAAGGTTTTGCTAATGCTGTTTTATAAACCCATTGAAATTAATTCTCAGGTAAATAGGGTTTTTAAAAATTGAGATATGCAGAAGATGGAGAAACATTTTTGTACTTAGCTCCAAAATGAACATTTTTGCCTATCCTTGATAAAGTTCTTAGCTTCTTCTGCAAACATTCAAAAGAAACTTAATATTTATGTAAAGTGGAATGGGCTAAGTAATCTAATATGCTTAATATTTAATATAGTAACCTTATCTTGACATAGAAAATGAAATTAAATACCAAGGTGCCAGGAAATCTGTTTGCAGAAAAAAAGTGCAAGTGAAAAGTCTGATGTATTTCAAAGGAGCAATATTAAAGTATGAAATAATAGACTACATCTTCCAATTCCCAGCTTTTGATTTTTGCCTAAAAGCCTAATTACATCTGTATGCAATAACTATCCAATATTTTCTTTTTTGTCCTATAACATATTGTGTGCATTGCATTTGCATTTGCATATTATATGTATGCCGTTTCTGCATATTTCCAACCAATATGGTCCTGAGCTTCCTTTTGCCAACTGGACCCACAATACTTGCTGATGTCATTGATCAATCTTGTTTTAGGTCTCTTTCATAGACACTTTTTATCCAATGGGATCCATTCTATGACTGCCTTGGTCCGCCTGCCATTGTTTTTTTCTATGTGATCAGCCCATTTATATTTCAATTCTTTTACTCTGTTGATGATACCATATACTTTCATTTTTTCTCTAATCCAGGTGCAGTTCTTTCTATCTTGTCTTGTAATGCCAAGCAGGTATCTTTCAATGGCTCTTTGTACCATTCATTGCATTTGCATCAATTGTGAGGTTAGTGTCCATATTTTACTGGAGCACACTGATTGAAAACTTTTCCCTTCAGCAATAGGGGGAGGTTGTTCTTGAAAATTATGCTTAGCTTGACAAATGCCTGCCAACCACATTTAATACACCATTCATTTTTTTTATTGAATCTCTTACCATTGGCATCCATTAACCAAGATATATGTAGTGGTTTACTATGTCTAGTTCTTCTCCAGATATATATTCTGAAAGCAGCCACCATGTTTCCAGCAGCTGTATTTAATTCTGGTAGCTGAACACATGGCAGAATAAGAGTTGGAAGGACCTTTTAATCCAACCCTCTGCTCAAGCAGGAGACCCTACACATTTCAGGCAAATGGTTGTCCAATTAAAAAGCTCCACTAATGGAGCAATCACTACTTCTGAAGGCAAGCCTTCAGGGCTGCTTCCAAAATTGCACCATGTAGTTGAGCAACATAGTGAGTGTTCTGCTTTGCTAATGGGATCTGTACGGCATTGCTGAAAAGCTCTGAAAGTAGCTGCCATGTTCCCAATTACCAGAACTCAAATTGGTTGTGCACTAAAGTTCCATTTTCCATTTCTGTGCTATGGAAGGTCCCAGAACTCTTCAAAAGGAAAGTAAGAGAAAGTTGTGGAGTCTGGTGGGGTGGGAATTAAACCTAGGGCCATGATGACAAACCTATGGCCTCTGTTTCAGTTCAGTTTCAGTTTCACTTTATTTGTATGCCGCCCTTTTCCCTGGGGGGACTCAGGGCGGCTCACAGTTCAAAAGGGGGGGGGGGGAAGGACAAACAACTTACAACATAAAAGCACTACATCATTTAAGAACTCAACAGTCATACAATTCGAGTAGGGATTAGAGTCTTTAACCCCAGGCCAGCCGGGATAGCCAGATTTTAAGTGCGGCGCGGAAGGTCTGGAGGGTGGTGAGGGTCCGGATCTCCATGGGGAATTCGTTCCAGAGGGTCGGAGCAGCCACCGAGAAGGCTCTCCTCCGAGTAGTTGCCAGTCTACACTGGCTGGCTGATGGAATTCGGAGGAGGCCTAATCTATGCGATCTTATCGGTCTAGTGGAGGTGATTGGCAGTAGGCGGTCTCTCAAGTACCCAGATCCAATACCATGAAGGGCTTTGTAGGTGACAAGTAGCACCTTGAAGCGCACCCGGAGATCAACAGGCAGCCAGTGCAGTTCGCGGAGGATAGGTGTTACGTGGGTGAATCGAGGTGCACCCACGATCGCTCGCGCGGCTGCATTCTGGACCAGCTGAAGTCGCCGAATACTCTTCAAGGGCAGCCCCATGTAGAGCACATTGCAGTACTCCAGCCTAGAGGTCACAAGGGCACGAGTGACTGTTGTGAGGGCCTCCCGGTTCAGGTAGGGACGCAACTGGTGCACCAGGCGAACCTGGGCAAATGCCCCCTGGTTACAGCTGACAAATGGTGTTCAAAAGTCAGCTGAGGGTCCAGGAGGACTCCCAAGGTTTCTCCTCTCTGGAGAAAGCCTCTGGAGCCTGGGGAAGGCGAAAAACTGGACCATCGTGCACCAAACCTAGGGGGGAAGGTGGGGGTCACACACTCATGTGTGTGTGGGATCTTTGAGTGCACATGCCCATGGGGGTCGCACACCTAAGATTATGGGTGTGGCACGCCAGCCCACGACCCCCCTGCGCTCCCCCCCCACTTTTGGCACGCGATGCCAAAAAGGTTCACCTAGGGTCTGTGGGGCTCTGGTGGTGGGAGCAGCAAAGGTCTGTAAGGACACAGCGGGGTAGGGAAAGGCCTGCTGGGATCCAGTGGGTGAGTGAAAGACACCCAAATACATAATTAATGCAGGATGTACAATAGAACTATTGCTAAAGTGGAGTCAAACCCCAGAAATTAATTATAATACATTTAAAATTATAATTATGTCCATTGCAGAAGCAAACTTACATAGAAATGTCTAAAGATCTCATGCCTCCCATGAATGTCTTGAAGTTTTAATGTCCATTTTTATAAAGGAATTTAAAATATATACTCAGTAATAAAGCTAAAAGTAAGAAAACTAAAGCTTCCATTATAGTATACATCCATAATTTAATTTTTTTAAATTAAGGGGGTAGTTTTTTCTATGAACTTTTCTTAATATCTTGTCAATCTGCTTGAAATAAATACAATATATTGGCATAGGATTATTTCTAAATAGATTTGTAAATTTTAAAATAGTAGCATTTTTTATATTTATTTTCTCCCATAGAAGAATTTTTATCCATCTTTTGTTAATTTTTATTGGAGAGTATTATTATTTTTTTTAAAAGACATCAGCAGTCTTTGTTACAGTTAAATAAGCATTAATTCTCAAGGAAACATTTAAAACAAGCTTCAGAAGAATTATATTTGCTTAAATAATACTAAACAAAAATGAAAGAAGGATCATGGTTTAAGCGACAGGTTTCAATTTCATTTTTCCACTGTGCAGAATTAGAAAGCCTGCACAAAAGTAGATAACCTATGGAATATATAAAAATATTTAATGTTCATCATATTTATGATGAAAACTTTCTATAACTGTAATAAAAATAGGACAGCGAATGAGATATACTGCTCCCTATATTTTGCTTTTTCTAAAGGTTTTCTCTGCTTCCTAAGCAAAGAAAAATAGAAATTTTTCCTTTAGTCAAAGTGTAAACTGATTGTACTTTTCCCTTCATAGACAGCAACCTTTTCCCCCACTTCTGTTTGATAAGCACATTTTTATAGGTGGTAGTTGCAAAGACACAATAATTTTCAAATATAAACATGAAAATCAAGGTTGCAAGGTTCTCTGAGAAAATTAAGAGAAAGTTTGCATTAACTTTTATTCTTCTTTACACCTATTACTTTTTAGAGCCCATTTATTGACTGAACTGTCAAAGTGATTTACTTTGAAAGAGACCAATCCTTTATGGTAGGCTGGATTGCAACGGGAGTTTGTAATTATTTTCAGCATTCTGCTATTTTCTGGCTTCCAAAGTTTTCACACTAGACAGACATTATATTTGAGAATCTGTCCTCCTCTCTCTATAAGTTCCAGAACCACAACTCCCTAATTTGTGCCCATCACTACTGACAACTGCTTTCCAAACTTTTCATCTATTCTTACAATTTAATATATTGACTTTGATTTAAGTGAAGCGTGCTCATGAAGAAGTATCATTCAGTTAGCAGAAACAGCCAACTAAAACTTTAGTATGTGTCATCCATCCTGGGCTGTTCAAACAATGGCACTGAAGTCTTACCTTTTTGCCTGGATTTTGTGGACGTCTGAATGGGTCTCAAACTCATAGCAAAACCAAGTGACTATGGATTTGCCACCTATTTGCAACCAATAATATCAATAATTGACTCTGGTTGGAGTTGGACACATTCCAGTGCAATCAAATGTTCTCAGTTCTTCTGCTGTCATGGAAATAAGGGTATGAAGCCATAATCTCCTTCCTTCCTAACATGAAGGACAGCAGACAAGCAGACAAAAACCTCTGTCCTCTCATCCAACCACAAATCAACCATCCATCTCATCCAACTTCTACGCTTGTGTACTCACAATATTCTAGCACCTAGTCCTTCAATCCTATGAAGCTGGATGCATCAGGATTGTGAACATCACTACTGCTGAAGAATCAATTGAGAAGAAATCACTGATATCATCAAAAGAAGGAAATGAAAGTTAGACTTTAAATAAACATGATAAAAAGAGAACTGGTGACGTTGAATTTTGGTGCTGGGAACACTCCTGAGAATATTGTGAGGAAAAAAAACAAACCAATGGATTATTGAACAAATTAACCCAAAGTTCTCAGTTGAAGCACAAATGACCAGGTTCAAATTATGTGGGAGACACAGCTGGAAAAGGCTCTAGTGCTGGAAAAGGCTGAAGGAAAGGGAAGATGACCAGCAGCAAGGTGGCCTAGACAGTTTCAGATGCAATGAATGTACTGTTAGGAGACATGAAAACATAGGTTAGGTCATATTTGAGAAAATCTTTTTATGTTGTTATTCGGATTGAAAATGACTTGATGGCACACAATCCAGCAATCACTTAAATTTTATTCACAAAGTTTTCTAATCAGAACATAATTCCTTCCAGTCCAGCCTGCTACCAAACACATGGCCAGATGTCCCACCAGCAATTAGGACACCGCAGTCTCTACTAGCTATAATATTTGAATAAAACTAAACAAAGTATTATATAATGCTGTACATGAGGTTGCTTTTGAACAGCATTTGAAAATTTCAATTGGAGTGAAATGCAATGTTATGTGTGCCCCTAGCATGGCACACGTTGCACCTTTATTCTGCAAGCTGCATTGATTGCCTGTTTGCTTCCAGGTCTAATTTAATGTGCTGCTTTTCACTTTTAAAGACATACATGGTATGATTTCAGGTCATTTGAGAGGTAGTCTTTTCCTGATACGTCAGTGGTGGGTTGCAGGTGGTACAGCCCGTATGGGCATACCGGAGCTTGCCTAGAGCACTGGGTACCGTTCCGGTATGGTGCTCCGGAGGGCCCACCAGCCCACCCAAGGTCCTTACCTGTCCTTTAAAGTCTTTAGTGCTTCTGCGCATGTGCATGGCACGTACAGCACCTGAGTGACATTCCGCTGAGCAGCTGGAGTGTTGTGGAGGCTTGTGGAGGTGTCTATGACAGGTACAACGCATGTGCGCACCACACACACTGCGCACATCCATGTAGGCAATGCTGGGGCCGTTCCAACCATACCAGTTGGGACTGGATCTGGAACCCACCACTGTGATATATTCACCTATCCCATCATGTCAGACAGGAGGGAATGTTAAAGGTGAAGAGTTCCATCTGATGGGAATCAGGATAGGCAACACTTTTCTACCATATATACCTTTTGAAGAATTATTGGTCTCAAGATGAGATTAGTCATCACTCTATTGTATGAGCCGTAGTGGCGCAGTGGTTAGGGTGCAGTACTGCCGGCCACTTCAGCTGACTGTTATCTGCAGTTCAGTGGTTCTAATCTCACCGGCTCAAGGTTGACTCAGCCTTCCATCCTTCCGAGGTAGGTAAAATGAGGAGCCAGACTGTGGGGGGCGATATGCTGACTCTGTAAACCGCTTAGAGAGGGCTGAAAGCCCTATGAAGCGGTATATAACTGCTATTGCTATTGCTATTGTAACCTCCTGAAGTCTTTCAAGCCTGGCCTGAATACTGTTTTCCAAAAAAAGGGTATTTGTTAATATGGAAGAGCAGGCAATAGTTTACTGCCTTCTTTAAGGAATCTTTATGAATATCAGCTCCTTTAATTCTATTTTTCTATTTTCTATTTAAAATTCTTATTCTATTCTTATTATTTTTAGAAATACCCTTTTTATGGTTTGATCACTTTTAATGTTGTAAACTGCCCATAGTCACCACAAGTTGGCTAGTTGGAGTTACTGAAGAAAACATGTGGTAGGTAAGACAGCTATAAGCATCCTATCTGTTGTCAAGAATCAAAAACAATTTCATATGATTAGATTAGATGGTACACAGGACATTCCAGGATTCAATATGTCTAAAGCAATATTCATGGCAGCATGAAGATGAGTGCTTTTGAGATTTTGAGTGGTCAATTTCAGATTTTCTAGACAGAGGGGAATTAGCTCTTAACTGGCCTAGAATACTCTCCTAAATTACTGTTTAGCAGAGATTGCATATAAGTATTCTTTGAGTCTTTCATTGACATATGGTAAGTGCAATTGTGCTGAATAACATGTCCAGTAGGCCCGAAGTTAAGGTTTTACATTGCTTATATGTTAACCACTTGTTGACTGTTTCATTGCCTAGATTTCTTCAGAAATCAGAGGGACAGAATACTTGACAGAAGTTAATTCTATCAATAAGCTTATCACAATATCACAAATATCGGCATATTTTAAAGATCATTCAAATGAAAGATATAAACAAGACTGGAAAAAATGGATTGACTATATACAAAACAAATATGGGACTAAGAAATTCCAGATAGCCTATGCTTAAGATCAGGCATGATTTAAGCTGTTCAAAGTTAAACTGTTCAAAGTTAGTGTAGCAGGAAGAAGCTAAGATCAATGTAGAGATGTTATTAACCTCTTTTTTTAATTTCTTTTTTCTCAATATATTTTAGACTGTGTTTGTTAAAAATCTATACCGTGTATGGGCTCTGGGAAGTCAGGGGGGGAGGGAGGTGGGGTGTTGGGGGGGAGGGTGGGGGGAGGGATATATACTATGTGTTAGATTTCAATGTAATGCGACTTCACATGTATACTGTTTCTCTTTAATTTCTCTGTAAAAATAGGACAAGTTGAGTACATTGACATATAGTTGAAATACACCAAGGGGAGGAGGAATGGTATGGAAGAAAGATGAGTAGAGAGGGTGGGAGAGAGGATGGGAGGGAGGGTGAGAAGTGAGGGAGGGAGTGGATCGGGAGAGAGGAGTGGTGGAGGGGGAGGGGAAGTAGGGTAGAGGGGAATGATGGAGGGAAGATAGAAAGTTGGTAGGGGGTGGAAGAAAGAGGTGTATGGAGAGTGGAAGAGGTATATTGGGTTTCTATTTTGGGGGGTATTGTTGACAAGAGGAATTGCTGTGATTACTGTTTAATGTTGTATGGCCCCAGCTATGCACAGTATATATGTGAGTGTATGAAAATGAAAAAATGGAAAATAAAAACATTTTAATAATAAGCTCTAGCACAGCATTAAACAAATTCAACATGTTCCATAAGTTTCTTGAACCAACCCTTAACAAACCTGCAAATATAATAAGAGCAACAGCATCAAATCAAACTTCAGTAGGTAGAGGTCTAACTGTGGTTGCATTCATTACTCTTTTAAAAATGGATAGCATGGGGAAAAGTAACCCAGGAATGTATAATGGGGTGATAAAGACCAAGAGACGTATAAAAGGGAATTGAAATGATTTGCTGGTTACTAAAGGTCTGCCGGCCTTTTGTGTATCATTTTAATTGAATGAAAATAACAGTGAGATAGAGATAGTAGGTCATAGGTCTTCAGGAGCAGGAAGGCAAAAGATGCAAGTAAAGAAAGAATAGCACAAGAGGAATCATTTTCTCTTTCATCTTATATATTAAAAATAAAGTTTCTTTGATTAAGGACTTGTGGTAATATGAGTTATTGGACTTTACATACATAAAATCTGACTGTAACCATAAAAAGCTCAAATAATTATTTTTAAAAATCTGTTTAATTGATAAAGTAACAGCTTCATTGGTGCTTTGAAATAAATGGACCCACTTTTTACTTTTTTCATCAAGGTTAAATTTAAAAGTAGTCTGAAACCATTTACATGGTAATCCTGTTAGCACTGATGAATTGAAATATAATTTTAATTTTTGCAAATGATAACCAGAGGTCAAAAAATGCCAGCAGCATCACAAATGTCTCAAATGCCAGATTTGATTTCTAAGCTGAAAGAGTTTTCTACACTCTCCAAGCGAGATGTAGGCTTCTTCCAGTCTAGATGTAAGCCACAATGTCTAAGATAACACAAGACTAATTTTAAATGTAATTTTCTTGCTGGAAAATTTGAGAAATACTTGGAAACCTGCTGTGACAACCTTCTTCAGGATTATGCCAATGATTTTCCATCTGTCAGATAAAATCACTTAGATTCATTCTCACGTGGATGCCAAAATTTGTAAGGGGAGATGGTGAGCTATAGTCTTTCCTTGATATGTGGAAATGGCTTGTCCCATTGGACCTGAAGAAATAGAATAGAATAGAATAGAATAGAATAGAATAGAATAGAATAACAGAGTTAGAAGGGACCTTGGAGATCTTCTAGTTCAACTCCCTGCTTAAGCAGGAAACCCTACACTACTTCAGTCAAGTAGTTATTCAACCTCTTCTTAATAACTTCCGGTATTAGGGCATTCACAACTTCTGGAGGCAAGTCATTCCATTGATTAATTGTTCTAACTGTCAGGAAATTTCTCCTTAGTTCTGAGTTGCTTCTATCCTTGATTAGTTCCATCCATTGTTTCTTGTCCTCAGGTGCTTTGGAGAATAGCTTGACTCCCACTGTGGAGTAGATGGGGTTCTTATGACTGTAAACCATCTGTTCATTAGAGCCATACCCTTCCTGTCTGGTTAATGCTGAAAGTTACGTGACATATGGGTGGGTTCTGATAGTGGTGAATTCATTCTTGAGGAAGGGTATTATTTCTCTGCCTCTTAAAAAGACAGTTTTGTCCAGTATCTAACTTTCTTTTTTTAGGAAAGATTCTGGAGAAGATGGCTGACCATAAAATTCACATGAACAAGAAATGGATTATCTAGACATTTTCAAGTCAGGCTTCAGGGTCTGGATAAGGGGCAGGAATGACATTGATTGAACTTTGGCAGGATATCTGGTGGAATTGTGGTTGGGGTAGTGTATCTATTCTTGGTCTATTGGACTCTCAGCAGCTTTCAATACAATTCTCTATGGTGTAATTATGGACCAGCTTTGAAGGCTGGGATTGGGTGGCACAGTATTGCACTGGTTCACTTCCTTTTTCTGAGATAGGTTCCGATTAGTATTGAACATCTTCAGTACTGATAAAATCACAATCAGTCAATTGTATAACCAACTTTACTTGGAACAGTTTACATCCTGTGCGGTATCTTTAATACTATCAAATAGCATCTGCCATTCTCAGGTGCTTGGAAACCACTGGATAACTGAACCAAAATGTCAAATCCTTTCTAAACATCTGGATGATTGTTCAACCAATCATAATAACCTTTGTAGAATATATTAGCCAATATTGAAAGCCTGTCTAAAATCTTCACTGTTCCCTTTTTAATGGCAATAAGGTGAAAGTGGGGCTGTTCTAAATATCTTTGTCATGTTTTCTGCTTTTGAAGATTGAGCAACCATTTTAGCTCTCCCCCCACTTTTCACACCAGTTCTAAAATCTTCTATCTTGAAGTAATTTTCACCAAGTCATTAATGTTCACTTTTTAAGAAAAAGTATATAAGAAGAAATTGTCAGTTTAACATCCAGCATTTGGACATGACTGACTTGTGTGGGAATTCTTTGACCCTGAGAATGAAAATTGATTGTTTCCAAAAGATTTCAGAACATGAACAGATGGGCTATTTTTAAAAAAAATCAAATATGCAATTAGTGTTCTGGTCATTAAATCACAATTCCATTTAAAAGAAAGATAAAAGGCAATAGGAAAGTCCTTCCTTTATATACTCAGTGATATATGAGGCCCAAGCTACACAGTTAGTTTGAGAAATTCTGAAATTTAACCTCTTTGTTCACTGCAATAAAGAATTATGCTTTACAGATATTAAGCTATCATAAAGGGCTTGACATGACTGCAGAATATCACAGGAAGTGTTATTTTGTGTGAGAAAAAGAGAAATAGTGATGTGGTGATGAATTCAGAGTCATTTTCTGAAAGTTATATTTGGGAGATAAGTTCGGCCTAAATTCATGAGATTATGCTGGAGGGTCACACAATAATTCAGACAATATTTGAAGTAGAATGAATTAATGAGGTGATATTCAGCTCTGATTTCTGTATCAAATGAGGTTCTGGAATTATTAAACGTATTTATAGAAGTAGTCATGTGTTGGGAGGGAAAAAAGCTTAATACAGGATATTTAAATGGTACTTCTCAGAAGTGCTATTACACCCAGCATTTCAGATGGCATTGGTAGCATGTACAAAGCAGCTCATTCTTTATTATAGCTGTTCTTGTTATGCTCTGATAACACTGTGATCAATTGCAAACATGGGGTTATCCCTGAAGATGACTTACAAGCTTCAAATACTGCAGAATGCTTCTGCAGCCGTCATAAATTTAACCTGTGTAGCTCATTGGGATCATATCACTGAGTTAAATAACGTTAGATTGGCTGCCTTTTTTATTTTCAAACTGAAGGCTACTTTAAGATTAAAAATAGAGTCAAACTTTCTGCAAAAGATTGTAAAAGAGTACCTTTCACTGAGTTTCTGCTGTGGAGAAATTATTTTATATTCCTTCCCTTTTAATTTGACAGCAAGTAAAATTGTTTAATAGTCAGGCATTTCTGCTTCTTCTTAAATGTACCCTACTATTTTAAAGTTCACTGTGATCTTTATTTGATATTAGTTTATGGCTTTGTAGTATCATACTGACAATACAGTATTTTGGTTTGTATCTTTGCTTTATACTAACCCGGTATCTTACAACGAAGTAAGGTTAAATCATTTTTATAACCAAATGCACATGCAATTTTGCAAAACCAAGATGGGTTAAGATTAATAAAGCCAACTTGAAATATATTGAGAGTTCTTGATTTAAAAAAAACCAAAAGACAAAAAGAAAGAGAAAAAAGGGGCTTTTTGAAGAAAACCAGTGGGATGGATAAAAGAAAAATAAATTATTCCATCATGTCCTTAGTTGTTGAAACATGTGTACGGTACATCCATCACAAATAGAAGTAATATTGTTTGTTTTTCATTTATTAAGTCAGCAATTTTTCTGACTTGTGGCCTTTTTCAAAATATTTCTGTTTGATATATTTCAACTTTTTGGGGTCTCATTTGCTTCCATTATGTTTAATTACTTAGAATAGAAAGTTTTATTTGACCAATTGTCTAATTGTGTGACCAATTAGACACACAAGGAATTTGTCTCTTATGCAGAAGCTTTCAATGTACATGCAAAGCATCATAATCACCACCATCCCAATTAGAGGGGATAAAACAGAAAATGAGAAGAAAAAGAAGAATGCTACATCCATGGGTAAATATACTTAGACATAAGACAATATTGTGAGGATTAGGTGTTCAGAGAGTGAGGGCAGAAGGGAAAAACTGTCCCTGTGTCTAGTTGTTTTGGCATGCAATGCCCTATAATGGCCTCCTAAGGTGAAAAGTTTACTTACTTTAAATTTACTTAAAACAAAATTTAAGTTTAGTTAAAATAAGATTAAGTTTAAGTTGGCTATAAGTTTAATTACTTATACAATTAATTTAATTTTTTGTTCTAAATCTAAAATTGGGTTAAGCTTCCATCTTAGAATAGTTTAAATTACATTTTTAGATAAGTATGATGGTAGACTTCTCACACGATACACAAATTTATGATTGGCATATGCAATTGCTGAAAAAAAAACCCATAATGTTATTTGAATTGCCATAAGTACATAAATTCAAACTAACAAGTGATTCACAATCTGCCTTTCATCCAGTTTGAACATTGTAATGTTATAACTAATAGTAATAATTTAATCTTTACAATATAGCTTTGATGTTAGGACTATTTTAGATAAAGATATAAGAATGCCAAATTAATATATAAAGGAATATAGCCTTAAAGGTGATACAAAAGTATAGAGAATCTTTTAAAATATTGACTAATATTGAAGACAGAGCAATTCCTTTATTAAAAACATCAGTTCTGTTTGATGGTTTATTTACACATGATGTTAATTTTTTGTTGTATTTTCCAAGTGTATAAAGTGGTAATACATATATCATGGAAATTTAT
Organism: Thamnophis elegans; assembly: GCF_009769535.1. NCBI lineage: Eukaryota > Metazoa > Chordata > Lepidosauria > Squamata > Natricidae > Thamnophis > Thamnophis elegans. The sequence goes on from NC_045543.1 coordinate 109,667,266, forward strand.
CTATTTATGCTTATTTATATTAATTTTAAATAAATAAGAAAATGGAAAAGAGCTATCCAAACATAACTGAAAGAGGATGCATAAAATCATGTTATTAATTTAGGAATATGTTGCAGTTGGAATAAATCAATCTGATTGTCAGATCATGCAGGGGAAAGTCACCAAAAACTGGATTAATTAAGTACAAATCATTTTAGAGCTTGGGAGTGGAAGGAATCTCTTGTTCTGAACCTGAGTACCATGCTTCAGATGACAGCAGAACAAAATACTAGGTAGACTCATATAGGACTCAAATATTTTTTATGCCAATCTTTCTTGTTAAATTCAACTCCAGAATATTAGCATGCCCTGCTGGCTTTGAAATTCTAGTCCCCCACCCATCTGAAAATTAGGGAAAGGCTGAGAAAGTCATTTATAGTTTATGAATGGTATTCTGAAACAGTGAAGATCCCTGAAGCTATGGAAACATCAGGATCTTAGAATACATTAGCCTTAGTTTTGCAGACGTGAGGCTAAAAGTTTAATTTAAATTAAAATGTTTAGTACTTGCTTAAACTACAGAGTTGGGATATAACTTGAAATAATGTTTCTGCTCCAAACAGCAATAAACATTAGTTCTGATATCCATACAGTTAGGATATAGGAAATATGAGGATGTGTTCATCATTCTGCACAAGCAATTGATAGTATTGCTTCTCTGAAGCTGCTCCCAAGGTTGCATTCGTTAAAGTTGAGGGCCTACTGAGAAAGATGACAAGGCTGTACTCTCCTTTAATCAACAACCAAGGACAGCCTGTGTTATTATCTTAGGCCTTAAAGGAAGGCTCAGTTGCAGCAGGAAATCATTAGTTTTTTAAAGTCCAGCATCAAAGTCGAAAGTAACTCTCCTTGCCATTTGGAAACGAGAGCACTTAGATAGGGACTACTGCAGAGTTTCCCAGCCTTCTCACTTGATTTTAAATTCCATAATTGTCAACAGTGTTGCCCACTGACATTTACACCCCTGAAAATGGCCTGGATTAAGAAACAATAACTTAATAGAGATTTGAAATGATAAAGTGGCAGTTTTAGTTTATCCCACATAAGCCATTTTATCCATGCTGCAGAAACAATCAACTACTTGTATGTATGCATGTTTACAGTTCTTAAAAATACATCTAACTTCAGCTTCAGTTATTGAGAGCTGCTACTATGTTATTTGCTATTCCTTGAATATTGTTTGTATTCTGCTAATGTGAAAAGAAGAGACTTAACTTTTCTATGGAAACATTTCTCTTATCCCTAATGAAATGGAAAGAAATAATAATCTGACCAACAACGTCAAACAAACCACAAAAAAAAAGTAAATACCATTTCTTTAGGTACATGCAGGTTTTTTTTTTAATTTTGAGGGAATAAAGCTAAGGAAATGTTCAGGAACAAATGTATTCAAAAGCATATTGTAAATGAGTATCAAGTGACTCTCACAACAACAGTAATAATAACTGAAGTAGACACAAGGAAAAAAGTTCTGCAACAGCCATCAAATGCAATTTGTACCTGGCTGCCTGAATTTAGCAATGGGAAACATGAAAATTCACCCCAAAGAGGGACACATTTAAAAATGACACTACCGGTTGCATACAAGGAGAACCACTACAAAATGTTTTACAGATGGCACCTGGCACCAGTAAGGTTAGCAAAAATTTCAAAATACCACCCAAAATGTTGGAAATGTGAATCATCACACGAAACATATTATCACGTATGGTGTACGTGTGAGGAGGCTAAAAAATATTGGAAAAGGATTAAAAATTGGCTACAGTCAATAACAGGAGTCAAAATAGAATGGAAAACTGAAGTTTTTCTACTAGGAATAATGACTGTGAAATATAAAAAAGAAATCCAGTATTTGATTTTACATATAATTACGGTGGCGAGGATTGCCTTCGCTCAGAAATGGAAAAATAAATTAATACCAAGCAAAGATGAAATAATAAGAAAGGTTATGGACTGTGCAGAAATGGACAAATTAACAAAAGAACTCCAGGGAAAAGAAGAAACAGAATACTACCAGATATGGGATAAATGGTATAGGTGTATGGAGGAAAGAAACAAGGAACAATAAAAGAAGTCAATAAAGTCCAAAAATAGTAGTTAAGGAGAATTAACATACATATATATGTATGCACACAAGAGAGTTTAAATTTATTAGAGGTAATCACTAAATATATCAGATAGATGAATAAAATAAGAGGGTTAAAATGGCAAAACGCAAATGAAATATACTAGAAGGGGAAATAACATAAGGATAATTCTATCAATTTGAAATTGCTATTAGAAAGAACAGGAGGTTCCTGTTTGTACTATATTGTGTGTGTGTGTTTTGTATGCCATTTTCCCAATTGCAGGTCTATCCTGACAGTTTCCCCTTTATTGGTGTTCTGAAAGATACTAAATTGAAAAAGACAGAATTGAATGGATAACCGAAAATGATTCAAGTCTTTAATTCAGATAGGCCATGATATTATGGACATGTCAATGCTACCTTCCATGTAACCTTCAAGGAAATGGTCTATAATAAGCATTTTATTCCTATTTCCAAATTTTAAAAAAAGAACAAAGAAAAATTAAATTACTGGATTTAGTTTTGCTAAATATATAGGTTTTTCATCTGACAAGCCTGGATTCAAAATGCTTGTAAAATAGTTGGTAATAATATGGAATAAATGCATGGTATTTGGTTCAGTAATGTTTTGGAACATTCTGCCTGCCCCCAAATAAGGCAATTATTGCCTAATTAAAAATACATTTAGAGATGCAATCAAAGTCTTGTTAAATATAGAAATAAAGTGTTTCATGAAATGAAACTATTCTCTCATCTCAAACCTTGCATATACACACATATATGCTTTTCATGCTCTGATCAGTCAAGATTTAGCATTAAATTACAGCCATACTTGTTACATTGTGGTGCACTTTTATGCCTTTTATAACTTCAGAAAATCTATCTCCTACTTTTTTAAGAAATGCAAGTAAGCTGTAATTAAACAAATTTTTCATTTTCTGGAGCCTTATTCGGTGAATACGCGGTTCACAATGATGATTAGGTTTAATTAGTTTAAGAATGATTTCTCAACTAACCATTTGGGCTTTCTTGTTCATTTATTCTAGTTTTCATTTTTATCACACAAAAGGAAAAGGGAAATCTTAAAAGTAAGAAAAAAATCCCAATGTATTTCATTTTGTTTCTAATGTTCACATAATTTTCTTCCTTACCCACCTCTATAAAACTGGTTGTGTTTAAAGCTAAGATAGCTTTAGAAGTCAAATAAGTTCTGTCTCACAGTAGCAATCTTTAAACTGTGAAAATCATAGAAAGGCTTTGGGATACTTAAATATCATATCACGCAGTGAAAAGCTGTGAGACTTCTGTTATCATCTACAATGTAGAGCTCCAAGCCTTTTGTGTTTATTGATCTTCTTCCAGGCTAAACTGTTGGTCAGAAACTAAATGTTCCAAATTGCCCATAGATACTAACATTTCAGCTAGGGATGCAGTGGCTCAGTGGCTAAGACGCTGAGTTTGTTGATCAGAAAGGTTGGCAGTTCAGCAATTCGAATCCCTAGTGCCACATAACAGAGTATGCTCCTGTTACTTGTCCCAGCTTCTGCCAACCTAGCAGTTTGAAAGCACGTAAAAATGTCAGTAGAAAAATATGGACCACTATGGTGGGAAGGTAACAGCATTTTTTGCACCTTCAGTGTTTAGTCATGCCGGCCACATGACCACGGTGATGTCTTTGGACAGTGCTGGCTGTTCGGCTTTGAAACAGAGATGAACACCACCCCCTAGAGTCGGGAATGACTAGCATATATGTGCGAGGGGAACCTTTATTTTTACTTTATATTGCCCTCCAACGATCTGGGTTCTCATTTTACTGATCTCGGAAGGATGGAAGGCTGAGTCAACCTTGAGCCTGGTGAGATTTGAACTGCTGAACTGCTGGCAATAGGCAGTTCATTGCAATTAGCATGCAATATTGTATTCTAACCACTGTACCCCCACAATGTAGAGCTAAATCCAGATCCTCATGTCTAAAAAATAGACAGATTTACTTGTCTTAATATAGAAAGATGGAAGGCTGAGCAACCTTGAACTGGTGAGACCCAAACTGCCACACTACTGGCAGGCGGTGATCAGTAGAAGTAGCCTGCAGTACTGCATTCTAACCACTATGCCACTGTGGCTCTTCTGTAAACAATGCTACATATATAGGTTAGAGTCAAGTAGTCTCATTCTTAAAGAACAATTCAATCTCAGTTTTTGTATATTGATTGAAAAAGATAAATGGTAATATAGTCAAGACAGGTATTTAGACACATTCTTCTTCTTCTTCACACAATGCAAAAGGGGTGATTGTCTCAACAAAACAAATAATAATTTCTATTTGAGTTTGTGTAGGGTTCTGCAAAGTTTCTAGAAGCAAAAACAAAAGTCCATGGGAACATTTTGCATGTTAATCCTGCTATTTCCTGATTTTTTAAAAAAATCACACCATACAGAAAATGTAAATAAAAGAAACAAAATAAGGTTGCCAGGCAAGAGTAGCAAGATACCGTCCAAATCTTGGTAAGTTAAAAACTGAGGATAGTTTTGGAATAGGTCTGAGTTATAAGGAGGTCACCCTTAGCTCAACGCTTCTAAAAATGGATGCAAGCCCCAAATCACCAGCAGGGCTACAGCTCACAAAACTGTTCAAAATGGGTTAAGGAGAGAACCTGAGGCAAGAAAGTCATCCTTGCCTAGAAGTAAGCTTTCCCTCTTTGATACTATTCTGAGCTATAAACATGCAGAATTATTCCACTTAAGTTGCTCCTCAACTCAAAACCCACCAGAGCTTATACAACAGCAAGATAATGGTGGACAAATTTCAAACCGGTATAGCTTTTTGACACTGAAGGAATTTTGGATAATATTATACACATTGAATGCAAAAAATAGAAAAGTCCCATGAGCTTGAACCCAACATTCTAATAGCCTCCACTCATCTCCAACAAGCACAAGCATCCAATTACTGACTTAGAATTAGAATATCACTGACTGGAAGAACAGAGTAACAGATAGAGATTTGGTGGAGTTCCTCTCTAATTTGACTTCATAGACTCCATGAGACCTAGTTGAGTCCAGATGAGGAAAAGATTCATTTACCAGACTTTAAATCCTGGATTATCTCTGCCAGGAAATATAAGACTTAAGGGCAGGTATCAGGAGGGCTGATTATACTTGCCAAGCTAGACGTGGGCTGGCAATAACAGAAATTAGTCCTCAAAGATAACTTTTTCTCCACTATGCAATTGCAAAATTTTATAATAAATTTTCTGAAATAGTTTTACTGAACATGTATTTACCACCACACATGACTTCCCATTTCTTTCTTAATATTTGGGTGAATCTACATGTTATAGATTAACTCAAATTACTCTAAAGCTGCTATATTTCTAACAGGAGAGTTGGGGTCTACTTACACCTGGTGTAATTCTTGAGGATTATCATATCTATCCTGTCTCTCTAGAGATCCCAAAAGGTGTGCAGGCTCACAACTGGTCTCCTTGATTTATAAATATAACTTCAATGTTTTAGGAGGTAGAAAATCTAAGTTTATAAATCTTGTTACATAGGAATCAGGAAACTCTTACAGTGCTTTAGCCTACATATGTTATACAAAACAAGACTGAGTCATCAGATTTCTAAGTCCATCTGAAGAAAGATAGCGATCATAAACCTATCACAGTCCATTTCTAAGGGAAATAGGATACTAGATTAATCATGACTCACAACAACAAAAAGCCAGCATCTGCATTTCTTGTGTCAGATGAGGAGGCACATCTTTCTCCTTCTGTCCTGGCCACTTTTTACAGAGGTACAACTAAAAGTGTTTTAACAAACTGTATCACTGTTTGGTTTGGTGGCAGCAGTGCCTCAGATAGAAAGTCCATAAAGAGAGTGGTAAAGACAGCTGAGAAGATTATAGGAAACCACCTTCCTGTTATTCAGGATACTGCTTACAAGGGCTACGTGTTTAAAGCTCAAAACATTGTTAAAGACCTCACACACCCACTTTATGGTTTGTTTCTGTTGCTCCCCTCTGTGAGGAAGTTTTGAAGTATTTATAGCAGGACTACCAGATTCTATAACAGCTTTGTTGCCTATGCCATCCGTTTGGTAAACTCGCAAGATTTGTTTTTCTCACCATGTATACATCTGAATTAGACTGTGTTGCTTCTCTGTATCATATAATATATGTGGGTATATGCATAATTTTGTATTTATTTATTTAGTCATGTTTATGTAGTATATATTGGAGGTTGTGATCCTTAGAGACATGTATGCAGTGAAATTTCATTTTAATGTATGCCAATTAGTATACATTCAAAGAATAGTTTCAAACTGACAATATTCCTATTAGTTAAGCTTGAAGTGAAACAAACAAACAAAAAAACCTCAATTGGGCCAAGATTCATACTAAGGCAATATCTACCTATCTGTATTCTGAACAGGCTTAGACTTGGAGAAACACAATTTCTTCCCCTATCCAAGGTCCAGATAAAATCTTGATCGTTATGTGCTTTTCTCATTGAGAAAATTTGTACCTAATAAATGTTATACCAGCAAGCAACAGCAAATAAGTTCAAATTGCTTTGATTCTGACTGTTTACATACCAGAAAGTTTCTGTTGAGGATTTTTGTGAGCTTGGAAGAACTTAAGGAGTGAAATCAGTGGTGGGTTTCAAATTTTTTTAGAACCTCTTCTGCGGGTGTGGCTTGATTTGTGGGAGTGGCTTGCCAGCCATGTGACCGGGTGGGCATGGCCAATTTGTGAAATGTGGTGAAACTCACTTAACAATGCTCTTGCTTAGCAACCAAAATGTTGGCTCAGAAACTCTGGCATTTGAAGCACGCAAGTCTTAAAGCTGTCGAGTTACAAGACCCTTGCATCCCTAACCCTAAAATTTGACAGCTTTAAGACTTGTGGACTTCAACTCCCAGAATTCCTTCTCTCGCTCTCCATCTTGATGATGTGCAGACCGACAGGGGGAGGGAGCTGAAACCGGTTCTAAATGGCACTGTAGATCTGTGGAACCTCTTCTAGAGAAGATGTTAGAACTGGCAGGAACCCACCCCTGAGTGAAATGGATTCCTTAAGCCAATTTTCCTCTTACACCTCTCTAAAATAGGAGAAAAACGGCCTGAAAGGTTAAGAATCAAGCTTTTAAAGTGCCATTCCAGCCCCTAAAAAATCAATTCTACCTGAAAAAAATGAAAAGTGCAGGAAGATATCTAGTACTCAATAGAAAATTATTTGCCAGGAAGATTTCTGCTATTAGCAATTTGAAAATAATATCACATCAGATTAGATTTTTAGCATTATTAACTACATTTCGTGATACGTAAGTTACTGTGCTATGTTACTATAATTTTTTAAAAAATGTTTCAGGGAATGCCTAATGGCAGAGCCTTTATTTTCAAAATCACTATTGTGTTTTTAAAAGTAATTATAAACATAAGTTGTGGAGTTTGTTCTATAAAGCCAAATACAACAGATTAAAATGGCTTTGATGGAGTTATTATTTCAATTGTTTTATCTGTACTATAGCTGTCAAAGGAGATTGCATAATGAGGAAGATTGATTCTGACAGACTACAGTAGTGTAACTACTGAATTGCTCTCTTTTAGCTTCAGCTGATATGAGCAAGTCATGTTCATTTGGAGAATAATTAGACTTAATTGACAATGGTAAACATCTGGGACATTTTGTTAACTTCTCACTAACCTCTAAGGCATTTCATTTATTTCCTTCCTTTTCTCCCTCAATACTTTGCTCTGCAGTACCTTGAATTGCCTGCCAATTACGGTTGTTAAGGAGAAGATGCTAAGTGCAGCTGATAGGTCATGATTAATGTTTAAGTTCCAGAGCCAGCCATTACTGGAAGCAATGGGAAAGCTGGCATCAGAGAGGAAAATAATTCTAAGCAAGATATCCATTTTGAAAGTGAATTAATCATATTCTATTTTGCTTGACTTTACTAAAACTTAAGTTTTAGGAGTAGCCAGTGCAGTCTTGTATCTATGGTTTGGCTTAATTTCAAATGCCCTTTGCAATCTTATAATAATCTGAAAAAGAGATGCATACCTTTCCTAAGGGATCTTACTATACAAGAAGGAAAAGAAACTTAGAGAAAAGGAGGTAGCTTGTTTTGGCTCACCCATTCCTGCTGCTAGAAAATTTGGCAGAATGAAGAACCTGGCTGAAGAAAAGTAACTGGGTCTGTCCCAATCTCATGGAATAGGAAGACAGATGGCTCAACATAAGACCAAGAATATGTATTTTAAGCAACAGAGAAAATTCTAGAATGCATCTGTAACCAGGAACATGCATGACTTATATGTGGAGTATAAGAAGAATAAAGAAAAGCAAAAAAGGGGGGGGGATTTAATATTTCAGATGGCCCTGGAAGAGTCATTAGAGAGGGCTCACCTGGTTAATTTCAAGTAGAGGAACAACTCAGCTTGCCAAATCCAAACGTTGCAGCTGACCAAGAGGAAACAGTGTGGAAAATCCAGGAATTGGGTGGTGTTATGTGTAGAAGATTCAGATGACCAGTGGAACTTTTTGAATTAATGGCTTGGTTTGGCATTATCATTTCAGGGTCAGTAATTGAGAGGAAGAGTGAGAGAAGAAGCTACAATAAATTAAAAGCAGAAAATGAGACAAAAAGAAACAAGAAAATTAAATTTAATTTCTTATACAATTCTGTACATATGGTACATATTGGTTTTGTAAATAAAATGTTCACCCGTATATCACACTAGTTTATTGGTATAAAAATCATAGTGTCCAGAAGAAGATCTCTCATTAGCTTAATTTTCTCCTTCTCCTACCCCACATGCTGGCAATGCTCTCAAAATTATCCCTGTAGATCAGAAGTGTCAAACCCCATTTCATTGAGGGTCACATCAGGGTTGTGTTTGTCCTCAGGGAGGGAGGGAGCATGGCCAGGGTGGACATGGATGTGTCAGGTATGGCCAGGATGGGCATGGCAAGCTCGATAGCAGGGGCTCGTGGCAGGGGCACTTGTGGTGGTCCAGGTGGAGCTTGAGGAGTCCATTGTCTCCAGCAGAGAAAGGCGAGACCAGGGAGACTGTTCCTCCCAAGCTCTGTTTTTGCTGGTAAACGTACCGTGGGCTGGTCCAGGGTGGTCCCGCGGGCCACATCTAACGACCCCAGAGGCTGGATCTGGCCTGTGGGCCTTGAGTTTGACACCTCTGCTGTAGATGATCTAATTTTCTCTCTGGGGGACAAGCATGGAAAAAAAGGCCTAATGTCAACCCTGAAGTTGACCTGACCCAGACCATTTTAAGGATTCAGTGTTGCCACACTAGAGCTAAGGGATAAGGAGGAGGGAATATATTCTAAGCAGGTTTTTTTTTTGCTGTTAGTCCTTATAGATGTAGGGCTTTATTTTTTTTAAAAAATCAGTGACATTTTGACACTTTAAAAATGAATTTTGCAGTGTTCAGTATTCATATTACAATTTTCCCCAAGTGATTATTTTGATAAAGAACATGTCCCAATTTTTCATGTTTGTTGTTTGATGTTGATCATGATGAAGTCAGATCTTTCCAGTATAAAATAATATATTTTTATTTTTCTTTAAAAATATGTCACCATTTCTTTTGTAGTGTTTAATAACTTTAAAATTTACAGAACTAAACAAGAGTTGACATGACTGAGAAAAATGTCCTCAACTTTTAAGTTGAATTAAAAAATATTAATAAGAATTATGTTATTTTTATAATGTTATGGATATCTATATCTATATCTATATCTATATCTATATCTATATCTATATCTATATCTATATCTATATCTATATCTATATCTATATCTATATCTATCTATCTATCTATCTATCTATCTATCTATCTATAGATATAGATATAGATATAGATATAGATATAGATATAGATATAGATATAGATATAGATATAGATATAGATATAGATATAGATATAGATATAGATATAGATATAGATATAGATATAGATATAGATATGTAAGATTTTTTAATATATATATTATGGTTCATTTTTTTATGTAGCTGTTTTACAAATTGTTTTCATTTTCAGGTTGATCATATACCACCATGCATCTTAATTTAGTTTTTGATCCGTTAATGGTTTGGAATGAACTTTCTTTAAAAACCAGTCTAAAGGTTTGGAATGCTTTCTGACCCATGTATTGAGGAATTTAATTATATAGATATATAAAAACAGTTGAACTGGACTAGAGATGCACATTAAATAATAAAAATCAAACAATTCAGTGGATTTGCTTGCATCTTTGACTTTGCAGAAGAGATTTGATATGTGATTCAAGGTAAAGTTTGTTATATATAAAGCTGTAGATAGCATAGGATTTTTGGAGGGATTGCCTATTTCGGGTAGCATTTTCCTGGCTGATTTAATATGGCACAGTGGGTGCACTCCAGGTTCCTTCAGTTAAGAAATGCAATCAAAAAAACTTCAGAAGTACTCTTTAAAATTTACACTAAAGTATAATTTAAAAGAAAAAAAAATATAAGATGATGTCTTGCTGGTATTTAACAGTGGATAAGTTATCCAGAATGCATAAAGGTATTTAAAATGAATGGGGTAAAAATCAAGAAGGAACTTTTTATCATCTATGGTGAACATGTGATGAAGCAAAGAAATTTTGAATTAAGATTCCTATTATAATACAGAAAATTCAGTGGTGAGATCCTCCCAGCTTAACAACCGGTTTGGTAATCACAGGATTTTGGGATACTTAATATTGGGAACTTAACCTAATGAAAACCTGACATGATATAAAGTCATGAAGAGGAAAATAGAAATGAAAAATCAATTGAAGAAAACCAGGTGAAAACATACAGGTTTTCTGGTTTTATAATAATGATACGTTAAGAGACATTGATTTGGCAACCATTTAAATGAATTCTAATACAGCTATTGAGCATGCTAATTAGCAATAGGCCATTTCATCTACAGAGCAATGGCCTGAATCTAGTGCAAACAAGCAGTAAATGGAAATTGTCACCACTTGATAGCTTTTAAGTGAACTCCAGTGAATGAACTTGTAGAATTAGTTCAGTTCATAGTGGTTTGCATAACTGAAAGAAAAAATGTCTCATGACAGTTGGCACTAATTGAAATCTTTACAGGTGGCTTCAGTAGGCAGGGCGATGAATGTGTATCCTCAGAAGTTAAATTAACCTTTGGGGGCAGAGGTTTTCTTCATGCATCTTAATCATTTTGAAATGTTCAACAATGCATTTGGATATATTTTATCCCATTTTTCAGTAATTGGCCTACAATTTTCATTGTTCTGTAAGTTCAGAAAAGTTTGTTAGCATATGCCATATGAACAGTTCTGCTTCTATCCTTTGTATCAAGTGAAAAAATAGTGGCATCATGTTTATTATGAAGCTTTATTCCATGCCAGACCATTTAATATTGTCTACCTCTAACCTAACAAGGCAATCAAATGATAAATTGTTTGTTTCAACATCACAATGTAAGTCTTCCTCTTGCTTCATGCCTGGACATGCATCATGACATGAAGATGCAGATTTGTTCACTTTGGCAAAATCTCAATTTGCTGGGGAGGAAAGCTATGGAAAATCTAGACAGCATACTAAAAAGCAGAGATATCACCCTGCAAACAAAAGTGTGTATAGTCAAGGCTATGGTTTTCCCAGTTGCAATGTATGGAGGTGAAGTTGGACCATAAGAAAGGCTGAACACCAAACAATTGAGGCCTTTGAACTATGGTGCTGGAGAAGACTCCTGTGAAGTACTGCAATGCAATCAAACCGATCAGTCCTAGAGGAGATCAACCCTGACAGCTCTTTAGAAGTCCAGATCCTAAAGATGAAACTCAAATACTTTGGCCACCTAATGAGAAGGAAGGACTCACTGGAAAAGAGCCTAAATGCTGGAAAAGATTGAGGGTAAAAGAAGAAGGGGACAACAGAGAATGAGGTGGCTGGATGGAGTCACTGAAGCAGTAGGTGTGAGCTTAAATGGACTCCAGAGGATGGTAGAGGACAGGAAGGCCTGGAAGAATGTTGTCCATGGGGTCATGATGCGTTGGGCATAACTTTGCAACTAACAACAATTAGCTATGAATGTTCTTGCTGAATGGAAAGATTCACCAGGCCTTTCAGATGATAGTCTTTCTCAGTCTTATTAGAGATGCCAAGGTGAAATCAAAGCCTAGATCCATAAAATGTAAGCTGTACTTGTGAACTGCAGCCAGAATGACTTTTCTACTAATACTAACAGGATTGGCTATGTGAAGTGTGTTTCACAAAGGTATGAGAAGGCACATGAAATGAGATGTGAAGATATGTTTCCATGGAATACAGATTTTTATTAGTGATGATTCGCTGATTTGATTTGTGATATAATAGTGAAAAAGACTGCTTCCTAAGATTAGAATACGACTTGATTTCTGAATTACTTTTCTGAAAATTGAAGGGCTCATTTTAGTTTGGATGATTAATACTCTATGAAGGAAAGAGTTGTCAATGAAGACAAAAACTTCTAGATATGAATTTGGGTGTAATAAATCAAACTGATAAAAAACTGGAAATAGTAGTAGAATGGTGTATCGGTAGTAATAGCAGCAGTAGTACTAATAGTAATACTATCTGTGGTTATAGCCTTTTTATTAGTATTTGTGGAAAGAGATAAATATTACAAGCTTTATGTTCATAGATGATCCAGAAAGTATGCTGTCTTTTAAAAACCCATTGCATTCTAATATGTATCTCACATGAAATGATTGCTTTTCTCCTTTATATTTTTCTTCTTTTGGCTAAAGGCTCTTTTTGGAAATAAATGACTCTCTACAAGATCATCCTTGGTGTATTTTGTGGTTAGAATTCCATAATAAAGTATTGTGTAACAGTAGAGAAAAACTGGATGGATACACAAGTGCATGTGCCTTTGGGATTTCTAAAATCTCAACTCTCCCCCACTTTCTCTGAATTGTCCTGGAAAGAATCTGTACTCCTGGCAATGCAATTATTTGTTCAGCAGTTTATGAAATTCTCTAGGCCCATAATCAATTTTCTGCTGCTGACATAACAAAGACAGGAAAAGAAGATACAGTATGTGAGGTGGCTACTGAAGATGAATAAGACTAACAGACTCAAAGATGGATTGGTATTTGGCTTTCCTGTCTGCTCAGCATCTCCAAACGTTGAACATCTCAAAAAGGTGCTCCAAACAAAGAAATAGTAGGATATAAATATAATACATAAAAGAAACCCTAAATGAAGATCATGGTTGTAAGAAGGAGAAAATAAAGTATGGATTATCTACTATTTCAAAGTCCTTTCCTCCTCCTCCTCCTCCTCCTCCTCCTCCTCCTCCTCCTCCTCCTCCATATTCTATGTAAGGTAAAGATAAAGTTCCCCTCACACATATGTGCTAGTTGTTCTCGACTCTAGGGGGCGGTGTTCATCTCCATTTCAAAGCCGAAGAGTCAGTGCTGTCCCAAGACATCTCCATGGTCATTTGGCTGGCATGACTAAATGCCAAAGGTGCACAGAACTCTGTACTTTTCCCACCAAAGGTGATTCCTATTTTTCTACTTGCATTTTTACATGCTTCAAACTGCTAGGTTGGCAGAAGCTAGGACAAGTAACAGGAGCTCACTCCGTTATGCGGCAGTAGAGATTTGAACCACCAAACTGCCAATCTTTCTGGTCAACAAGCTCAGCATCTTAGCCACTGAGCCACCATGTCCCATATATTCTCTGTATTTACATGCTATAGGGCATTTCATGCCAAACAACTAGACAGAAATGTTTTTTTTCCTTGTGCCATCATTCCTGAACATCTAATTGCCATAGTACTGTGTCACGTCTAAATATATTTACCTACGTAGTATGGCTGTATTACTTTTATCCTATTCATCTGTTCCATTACCTTCTCTTATTGGTGATTATTACTCCTTTGATATATCATTATTATTACTTTGTTGTTTTGCATATATCCAGAGAGCTTATGCACTGGAGACAAATTTCTTCTGTGTCTAATCACACATAGCCAATAAAGAATCCTATTCTATTTCTAAACATTCCTGAATCAGATAAAGGAGAAAATGCAATAAATTGATGACTCAATATAAAGGATGATAGTTCCCAAACACCCAGTCTTTCTCTGCTTCTGCACTTTGTCTTTCATAAAAAAAGTTGTCAAAAAAATTTCTCTGATGCATAAATTAATAATGCCAGTGGGAATTGGCTAAGTTTGCGTGATAGAGATACTTAATGTGAAAAAAAATCAGGGAATGTTGAGAGGTTTTATAAAATGATTGATAGCTACATCCTCTCCAGTTTTGTGTGGCAAATGGATAATTGGACAGGACGTTTCATGAGAAAGAAGAAAGGAAGATCCATGAGAACATTAATATTTGGAAGCATACTGTATATATGCCACTAAAGCAAGTCTATCCATTGTCTAAAGTGTAGCACAGGATAAGCACACCCTAACTGTGCATTACATATTGTGCTAAGTGTCAATATTTTAATTTGATTCATTTATTTTATATTGATGTTTCTGTGGATCCAGCTTTTGCATTTTGTAATCATGGTTTCAAACTTACTCTGTTTTGTCCAGACTATTGTGCTCAGCAACAAAAGAATAACCTGCAAAGTCGAAGTTGTAAAGATTGGACATATTTGCTTATTTAATGATGTATTAGGTATCATAAGCATGTCACTGTTTCACGATGCTATCACCTTTTATGCAGCATTCGATGCATAAAAAATAAATTGTAGTGTGTTCTTCCCAATTAGATGACATTTCCTTTGATCTGTAAGCATTTATTATGTTAATAAATAGAGGCAATTTTGAAGTCACAACTAAATGCAACTTATTAGTGGGGACATTTAATCATTAGAACAATTAGAATGATATATGGGGCAGGTGTTACAAAGAGATAGAAATGTGCCATATTATAATTTCTACTTCCAGAATTTAAGAGCCTTATAGTAACTGAATCATCTACAATATAAAAATGTGCATTCCACAGCTTTGCATGCTAGTAAGGCATTAACACTGTTATTGCAAAATAGCATATTTGTAGTTTTTGTTGTAGGTAAATTCTATTGGATATTTTTGTGTATTTGTCAGCCTCACTTGATGAATCAGACCAGGATTCTGCAAGAAGGGTAAAACTACTTATATTGAAATTGATTATATTAACCTTGCTAAGACCACACTTGGAATAATGCCTGCATCCAGTTTTAGTTATCATGATGTAAAAAGATGTTGACTCTAGAAAGAGTGCAGAGAAGAGCAACAAAGATGACTAGGGGACTAGAGGATAAAACATATAAAGAACAGCTACTGGAATTGGATATGTCTAGTTTAATGAAAAGAAAGACTAGGGGAGACATGATAGCAGTGTTCCAATATCTCAGGGGTTGTCAAAAGAAGGGGGACTCTACCGGTTTGGACTGGTTTGGCTGAATAGGTAGTAACTTGGCTGCCATGCCCTCAAACTGGTTTTCTTGATGGCTCCATTGGCGTTGTCATCTTGTTTTTGGCTTCTTGCATGCACAAATGCTATTTTTTAATACTGTGCATACGTATATAGCGCACATCAAACACACACATGTGCATAGCCTATGCACGTGCAAGCACATCCCTGAGCAAATCAACAATAGAAGCAGCTGAACCAACCCCTGGAGTCAACCTATTCTCAAAAGCACATGAAGACAGGACAAAAAGTAATGAGTAGAAACTACCATGTTTCCCCAAAAATACAACCTGTCCTGAAACTAAGGCCTTGCCACATTTTTTGTGTGGGCAAAAATATAAGCCCCCATGAAAATAAGCCTCCTGGATAAATCCCGCTCCAGCCAGGGATAGCACTGCTTACCGATCTAGCAGTATTCCAAAGACGCCAAAGGCGCAGGATCCAAGGGGAAGAGAAAGGTGCTCATGTCGCTTGCCGCCTTCGGGATACCACTAGGTTGGAGAGTGGCATTCTGCCTGGCCAGAGGGGGGAGTTGCCAGGCAGCTGCTCCCTTGCGATCAGGCTCCCGAAGAGCTGGGGACAGCCTCAGGGGTGACCACGCTCATAAGCAGCTACCTGGCAAATTGTCTCTCCAGCAGGTCAGAGTGCCATTCACTGACCTAGGGGATATCCCTAAGGCTCCAAGCCATGTAGCGTTCTGCCTACTTCCCAGCTCCTGCGGCTTTGCACATTCGGGATACCCCCCCTAGGTCAGTGAATGGCACTCTGCCCGGCTGGAGAGGGTGATTGCACAAGCACCTGTTCTGCCCCCAGTTCACGTGCCTCCCAGCCTCACCATGTCCTGGACCAGATCTCCTGCAGGCCAGGGTGCTGCTGCCGCTTTCGCCATCACCGCTGTGCTCTGAGCATAACTTCTTTCCTGGCTTCCAAACTCCAGAACCTGGCTTCCGATTCTTCCAGCACTGGCCTCTCTAGGAGTACACTCTATGGTTGTGGGCCCTAAGTCAGCTGGTCTACAACCATAGAGAGCACTCCTAGAGCAGAAGATGCTGGAAGAATTGGAAGGCATGTTCCGGAGTTTGGAAGCCAGAGAAGAAGTTATGCTCAAAGTGCAGCGGCGGCAGTGCCCTGGCCCTACAGGGAGAGCTGCGCCAGGGCATGTTGAGGCTGGGAGGCATGCGAGCTGGGGGCGGAACAGGTGCTCGCGCAACCACCCTCTCCAGCGGGCAGAGCTCCATGCACTGACCTAGGGGTATCTCGAATGTGCCAAGCCATGGGATCTGGGGAGTGGGCAGAGCACCACGTGGCTTGGCGCCTTAGGTATACCCCCTAGGTCAGTGAATAGTGCTCTGCCCAGCTGGAGAGGGAGTTTGCCAGGCGGCTGCTCGTGAGCGTGGTCACCTCATGGTTGCTTAAATCCTGAGGCTGTGCCCGGCCCTTCGGGAGCCCACTCGCAAGGAGGGAGCAGCAACCTCAAAACAATAAGCCCTCCCCTGATAATAAGGCCCAAGCCATATTTTGTGGGTCAAAAGAAAATAAGACCCTGTCTTATTTTCAGGAAACACAGTAATCAAGGAGAGAAGCAACCTAAAACTAAAGAGAAATTTCCTGACAGTTACAACAATTAATCAGTGGAACAACTTGCCCCCAGAAGTTGTGAATGTTCCAAGGCTGGAAAGTTTTAAGAAGAAATTGGGGCATCATTTGTCTGAAATGTTATGGGGTCCTAAGGTCCCTTCCAACTCTGTTATTCTGTTAAAAAATCTTGAAAGTCTGGACTTCCTCCTTCTCTTCTTATAGTTCCGTGAATTAGGAGGCATTTGTCTGAGCTGCTTGCTAATGTTATCTTGCTGTTTTGGATTTACAAAATACTTCAGCCCCTTTTGCCTAGGCAACAGCTCCTCTGTATTTCCATCAAGGTCAACTTCCTTACTCTCTATAGTATTATTCCCCTAACTATATTGAATTATTTATTTATAGTATACTTTAGTTACAACAGTTTGCAACAGTCTACAACTTTCAATGTCACTTTTGAAAATATTTAAGCAATGCTGATTCAGAAAGAAAAATTTGGAGTAGATATGTTAACCAAAGAGTGTTCAGGTTTTTTAATGGTGCATTTTGGTCTGACCAAACCAGAGTCAGTTGGAGACAGGCAGTATTTAAGTAAGTAAGTAAGTAAGTAAGTAAGTAAGTAAGTAAGTAGCAGGTCTGTAGGCTGGCCTGAGAAATTAAAATATAGTCACCATAAACAGCTTGAGAGATATTTTAGATTTTAAAGAAAGAAGGTCTGAAGGAAGGCAAGGGACTTTTTTGGTTAGATTTCTAACTTTTGTCTCGTACCAGTCTTAGCCACTGAGCCACCGAGTCCCTCTTATTATAATAAAACAATATTGTTTTAGCCTCCTAATAACTCCTCCCCCTCCAAGACACTGTGATCTTCTCTGACGTTTAGCAAAACCCTACACAATGGTGAGGCCCATAGATTTCAGTGGGACTTAGTTCTGATACTATGAGATGGCAGGTTTAAAGTGATCTGTTACTTTCTGGCAGGATAGGTTAAACTCCTCAATGGTTCAGAATATTTGTTTGTTGCTGACAGTATTATCTCCAGCCAATTTATTTCAGCCTTGAAATGAGAATGTTTCATTCCGATCAATAGAAAGACACTTGGAAGAAGCAATTTATGCCTTCTTTGAATCTTATCCTTGTAATCGCTCAAGCGCCAGCCTTCAAAACAGAGCAAAATAGTAGCCTGGTGACTGGGGGAAAAAAAGGAGTGTATACACTTGGTTTACTATGGTTCCAAGCATACATCATATGACAACAGCTTACATTGGAAATCATTCACCAAGTTAAAACTACTTTATTTGGAGAAAAAGGCAGGCTAAAAGAAAAACATCCAAGATCAACACCCTGGTCATTGATGAAAAAGCTTTTTTTCCAAAATTTAACCCAGGGCATTTGAATTTCTTAATGTATTCTTCACCATTTCAGTGAAAATAGAAAAATAGAAAAGTCTATATCAAATTGAGGACTTGAATAAGGGATGGATAGGTCAATCTCTTATTGCCTTTCCCCTTATAATTGTATTTATATTTAAATTTCATTAAAACATTACCATAAATGCATAAAATTAAATTATTTTTACACAAAGAACTTTTAGAACTTCTTAATTATTCAACTCATTTTGCCTGAAAATAACATCTTCTGCTACTGCAGTACAATCCTTTATAATAGCAGCCTAATATATCTCATCAAATATTCTTGCAACAGCAACAAGGAATTATTTTGTATATTTTAAATGTGGGTTTGTTTTCATTCAAAAGTCCTTAATTCATCACTTCATTTGTGAAAAGCTAAATAGTATTTGTTTATTTCCAAGCATTTTGGAATTTCTGACTCTCAAAGCTATTTTGATAGAGAAAGGAACACAGAAAACATTCGAAATAATAATAATAATAATAATAATAATAATAATAATAATAATAATAATAATAACAACAACAACAACTCCGCCGTTGCCGGTCCCAAGCCCGGATGAGAAAGGAGGAAGGTTGGGGTCAGGTTGGCATCTGGTCCCGTAAAAAACCCCCGCCAACCCATACAATATGGTGAAAAAAACAAATAAGAATTTCATACCGCATCGGTCGTCGCGCGGGTTAACAAGGGCCGCGGCGGATGTTGGGGTCCCTGGACATCCATCGACAAGTGGGCTACAAGTGGACCAGCCATCAAAACGACAAAAATATAGTGCAGATGAAAACCGTGCCATAATGGCCTGTTACTACAACTCAGAGCCAGAAAAAAAGAGGCTATTTAAAGCGAATGTATGAATTATGGAAACAACAATATCCAGATTCAAATGTTAGTGAACAACGACTAGCAGATCAAAGGCGATTTATTATACGGAATAAAGTGTTTAGTGAAGTTGAACATGAGGAAATTCAGGCAAATTGCAAAACCCAAAAAACAATATCACAAGCGGAAATAACTGATATTCAAGACACAACTAAAGACAGTATAGTAGAACTCCCAGAAGAAGCTCTCGGGGAGGAAATAACATCACCACCACTAGAACCAGTTATCACTGAACCAACTGATGAACTAACTCAAAAACAAAAAGAATTGAAGGATAAGATCATGGAACATTTTCTGCTTAATGAGGAAAGGCAACGTTTACCATCACTAAAAACCGTGCCTAAGAAAATTTTGGCCCCTATCATGAAAATGGTTAATGCAGTGTTTTCAACAATTGAACCGGGATCCATCTTGGAAACAAACCAGTTAATGTATAGCGCAGCTGTAATAGTCACTAATGAACTAGGCATTAAAATTAAAGTACCTAGTCACACAACAGAAAAAGCATCAAAGCCAAAGTGGAAAATCCGTTTAGAACAAAAAATCAAAAAATTAAGAGCAGATGCTAGTAACTTAAAGAACATGCATGAGCAACGGCTTAAAAACAACAAAATCATAGATCGGCTAATCAGAAGATATAGATTGGATACAAGAAACATCAATGAAGCTGTAGAGATTGTAAAACAGCAGATAACAGCAACAGCTAGAAAAATTGAAAGATATGAGACACGAATCATCCAATATAAACAAAATCAGCAATTTCGATCAGACCAACGGCGTTTTTATCAAAGTCTTAATGTGAATGGTGACACCAAAAGTGAAAAACCAGAAAAACAGGCCACAGTTGAATTCTGGAAAGAATTGTGGGAAAATGCAAAGGACTACAACAAGGAAGCAAAGTGGATACATGACTTTGAGAAAAGCATTGGCAACAAACAAATGCAAGTATTAGAAATAACAACTGAGATGGTCAAAAATCGAGTAAAAAAGGTAAAGAATTGGACATCACCTGGAAAGGACCAATTACATGGTTTCTGGCTCAAATATCTGACCAGTTTACATGCAATATTGGCCAAGCAACTGAATGAAATTTTACAAAAGGGCCAAATTGATGAATGGTTGACAACTGGAAAAACATACTTGATTCAGAAAGATGCAACTAAAGGAACAACACCTGAAAACTACAGACCAATAACATGCTTACCAACAACCTTCAAATTACTCACAGGCATTATTGCAGATAACATGATGGATTATTTGGAAACAAACAACATCTTGCCAGTAGAGCAAAAAGGCAACAAAAGAAGGAGCAGGGGCACAAAAGATCAGCTTCTAATTGATAAAATGATATTAGAAAATTGTAAGAACAGAAAAACGAACTTGAATATGGTCTGGATTGATTACAAAAAGGCATTTGACTCACTGCCACATAGTTGGATCATAAAATGCTTAGAAACAACTGGCATTAGCAAAAATATTACATCCTTTACTGAAAAGGCGATGAAACAATGGAGAACTGAGTTGGCAGTAGGGAATGAGATCTACGGAATGGTTAATATCAAGCGAGGAATTTTCCAGGGTGATTCACTTTCACCTCTTCTCTTCATCATCGCAATGATCCCACTATCAGTAATTTTTAAAAAAATGAAATTAGGCTACCAAACAGCCAAAGAAGCTGAAAAAATTTCGTATTTACTATATATGGATGATTTGAAACTCTATGGAAAGTCAGAAATAGAAATCCAATCATTGACAAACACAGTTCGAGTATTCAGCACTGATATTTCAATGCAGTTTGGCATGGAAAAATGCGCCACTGTATCCATAAAAAGGGGCAAAATCACTGCATGTGAGGGAATTGAAATGCCCAATGGCCAATTAATTAAATGCAAAGAAAATGAAGCCTACAAATACTTAGGCATTCTGCAGTTGGATAACATCAAACATGGAGAAGTAAAAACTACTGTCAGGCGAGAGTACACCAACAGAGTTAGGAAAATTTTGAAATCTAAATTGAATGGCGGAAATACAATCAAGGCCATAAATACCTGGGCAATACCAGTTATAAGATACACAGCTGGTATAGTTAACTGGACACAAGCTGATTTGGACCTTTTGGACCGAAAAACCAGGAAACTAATGACAATGCACTACAGTTTACATCCACGTGGTGATACTGATAGACTGTATCTGCCCCGAAAATCAGGTGGCAGAGGATTATTACAAGTTAAGCAAACAGTTGAAGAAGAAAAACATGCACTGGCTGATTATTTAAAAGAAAGTCAAGAACATTTATTAATCGAAGTAAAGAACAAAAATCTACTGAAGGCCCAACAGACGAAACAAGAATATAGAAAAGAAGTGATAAAATCAAGAATGGAGAGTTGGCAGAACAAAGCACTGCATGGCCAATTTCTGGAAAAAATAAAAGATAAAGTGGACAGTGAACAAACTTGGTTATGGTTAACAACAGGTACATTAAAGAAAGAAACAGAGTCACTAATCCTGTCTGCGCAAGAACAAGCTATCCGCACAAATGCCATTAAGGCCAAAATCGAAAAATCCTCTGATGATGCCAAATGCAGACTTTGCAAAGAAGCTGATGAAACTGTTGATCACATCCTCAGCTGCTGTAAAAAAATTGCGCAGACTGATTATAAATTGCGGCACAATTCAGTAGCACAAATGATCCACTGGAATCTGTGCAAAAATTATAATATTAAAACAGCAACAAACTGGTGGGAACATCAGCCTGAAAAAGTCACCGAAAATCAGATGGTCAAGATCTTGTGGGATTTCCGTATACAAACAGACAAAATACTGGCGCATAATACACCAGACATCACACTGGTTGAGAAAAATAAGGTCACAATCATAGACATCGCAATACCAGGTGATAGCAGGGTCGCCGAGAAGGAACATGAAAAAATCGCAAAATACCAGGACTTAAAAATTGAAATTCAACGACTATGGCACAAACCAGCAGTGGTAATTCCAGTGGTAATTGGCACATTGGGTGCTATTCCAAAAGCACTGGAATTACATTTAAAACAGTTAAAAATTGACAAAATCACCATCAGTCAAATACAAAAAGCCGCACTGCTTGGATCTGCACGCATATTACGAAAATACGTTACAACGTCCTAGGCCCCTGGGTGGGGCCCGACTAGTAACCAATGCCAAATCCGGTGAAACAACTGGCCGCTGTGATACAATTGTTTATAATAATAATAATAATAATAATAATAATAATAATAATAATAATAATAATTTTATATATATATATATATATATATATATATATATATATATATATATATATATATATATATATATATATATATATATATATATATATATATATATATATATATATATATATATGTCTCTAGTTGTTCGGGTTTTCTCCTGCGTAGAATTGGAGATGTCTTGGCGACGTTTCGACGAAGTCACATTCGTCATCTTCAGGCTGCTGCTGACTACTTCAGGTTTGGTGTTTCCAGGAGTAGTGTGGGATGTTGGCTGTTTTGTTCCTTATAACTGCTGGTAGGGGATTAAATTTTAACTGCCAGTAGGGGATTAAGTTTTAACTGCCAGTAGGGGATTAAAACTGATTGAATGGGGGCTTGGGTGTGTCTTGATTAGGTGGAAGTGTGTCATTATTTGGTGGAGGGGTGTTCTGTTCTGATTGTTTGGAGGGTTGTGTTTCCTGTGAGGGTAGGAGGGGTTTTGAAGAGGCTGATTGTGCTTTAGCAGTCTGGCTTCTGGTTCTGGGTCGTGCCTCCTCATCAGTTTGTGTTTTTGGTTGTTTTCTTTGTGGATGTTTTTTGGTAGTATTCTGTGTGGCTATTGTGAGTGTGGGCCTGGTCTCATTCTTCATGTTTGGGATTCGTTTGTTGATGAGGGCGGGTTTCCAAAGGGCTGGCAGGCGGGAGGTGTCGTCTCGCCTGTTCATGCTATGTGGGTGTTTTTCTATTCTATACGTCGCCAAGACATCTCCAATTCTACGCGGGAGAAAACCTGAACAACTAGAGACCTACATACTAACACCCGCGAAAACCTCAGAAAACATATATATATATATATATATATATATATATATATATATATATGTATATGTATATGTATATGTATATGTATATGTATATGTATATGTATATGTATATGTATATGTATATGTATATGTATATGTATATGTATATGTATATGTATATGTATATGTATATGTATATGTATATGTGTATATGTGTATATGTGTATATGTGTATATATGTATATATATGTATGTGCAACCTAGATTGTTGGGGACAATAAGCAGATTCTGTAAACTGCTTAGAGAGGGCTGCAAAGCACTGTGAAGTGGTATATAAGTCTAAGTGTTATTGCTATTGCTAAGTCACTGTTTTACAGAATTTTATGCCAATCAATAAAATAGTACGATTTAAATCTTCAAGAGATAGATCAATTTTATTAGATTGCTGATATATTATTCAAAAATGTGAGAGGAAGTGAGGCACTAAGATGTGCGAATCAGTGTCAGTTATTTTCTTGTGGTAGTATGTTTCAAATAACACAAAAACCACAATTATGCATCAAAGACGATACAGATGTAATCTGAATAATGATACAGTTTTACATTTTGCAAGTTGCAATCATCTGAATTTAAAGCATGATCTTTAGCCCATGGATTGTAGTCTTTATGTGGCTTGCACAGCACTTCCAAACCCATTACCCACATTGGGTGGTCCCAAGCTTTCTCCCTGTTTTTGTGCTTGTTTTGCAGAGCAGAGGGATAACAAAATTGTTGCTATAAGCTTTGCAGAAGACCAATGCTTTGACAGTTTTTTTAACTGGGAAGAGGGCTAAGGACCCATCCATTCTGAGATGTCAATATGTACATGATTTTCTTCTGCATCTTTTTTAGAGATTCTCTGTTTTCTCAATGATTCTTTTAATCTACTTCATAAGTAGATAAATCCAAATGTTCACACTCTGTTGACAACACCTGTGTCCAGCTTGAGATTTATTTGATTAAGTCAGGCTTGATCAGTGGTCAAATCTGCTTGCTGGGAGAAAAAAAAAGATGAGAGAGCTGGTCAGATTGCGCATATCCATTCACTGAGGATTGGAAGGATGTGTGGGATGTAATACATAGCAACAGCACTTAGACTTATATACCACTTCACAGTGCATTTACAGCCCTCTCTAAGCAGTTTACAGAGTCAGCATATTGATCCCAACAATTTGGATCCTTATTTTACTGACCTCAGAAGGATGGAAGGCTGAGTCAACCTTGAGCCGGTGGGATTTAAACTGCCAAATTGCAGGCAGCTGGCAGACAGCAGAAGCAGCCTTTGGTACTTAATTCTAAGCACTGCACCACTGCAACTCTTTACAAATGGAAGAAGGAGCAGAATGTGTGGGATGAGAAGGAGAAGGAGGAGAAAGAGAAGGATAGAATGGGGTGGTCAGGAAGAGAGCAATGATAATGTTAAGGTGATGTGACAGCTGATCTTGTGGTAGTAACTGCTGAGTCAGCTAAGGATTCATTTTACCTCTATTTTTTTTTCCAGAGGTCCTCATATGTCCAGATTGGTTGTATGTACCCAGAAGTGGTATTCAGCCAGTTTGGACCAGTTCTGGCATACTTGTAGTGGAAATTTTGAGTAATTCGAAGAACCAGCAAATACCACCTCTGGCTGGCCCTGCCCTAATGCCCCCACACTTCCCTGTCCTATATTCCCTTGTTTTTTTAGCTCAGCTGATTCACGTGACAGAGCAGATTGCCACCCTTCAGCTGAGCTGAAAAACATCTCAGCCCACCAGTGCCAACACCAAGGGGGGTTTTTGAGTGCTGCATGTGCAAAGCACATGTTAGGCTCATGTGTGCATAAAGTGCATTCTCATAGAACTGGTAGGAAAAGAGTATAGTCTTTATTGTCATTGTACAAAATAAATACAAGAAAATTACTACTGACATACTCCAATCATATCATGTCATTGCTGGCTATGTTTCCTGGGGTCTTCAAAAGACATTTTTTGAAGAGCAATCCTAGTTCTAAGAAAATTATGTATGGTCCTTGGTGTTCTCTGAGTTTGGTTGTTTTCTTTCAGATATTTCATTATCCAAATAGGAAACAAAAGTGCTCAAAATTATGTATCCTTTATAATAAATAAAAATGTTTTAGTTCATCAACACAATCTGATTTAAAAAATAAAAGGCCATGAGAAGTTATTGTTCCATTTCCATGCTATTCTCTTGAACTGGAACAGGTCATTGTGCACCAAAATAGCTCAGCCATATATTCACTATATTGCGTAATTGAGCTTACAAAAACAATTTAATCTTTCCAATCTTAAACCAGGTCTTTATCTCACTGCAATGAAATCATATGTTTCTGAAGCAAAAGCAAAAGCAAAAGTTCAACTTTATAGGAAGCAAAGACAGGTAAAGAAGTTAAGAACTAGACTGGGAATGGAATTTAATGCAGATACCACTGGGATCTCTGGACTCTCATTAATGGGCCACGTCTTCAAATAAGTAGGCACAGATGGATAAACAGCAAGAGGTTTCTGCAAAACCCCAACAGCGGTGGCAGCAGCAGCTCATAGAAACAGCAAGCCAAGATATCTATTAAAAAGATATCTTTCTTCCATCCTGCTGTCTGGGACTCATTTAAAGAAAGTGAAGCTGATTATATTACTTTCATCGAAGTCTGATGTTAGGTTCTTCAGAAACAGATAATATTCAATATAGGCATGTCAAATGTGGAAACATGGGGCCCAAAGGAGCAATTGTCACTACCATAAAGTCTCAAATATTTGGCTTAATTCTGATAAGAAGTTTTGCCTGAAGGAATGGCTTTGCTCACATTACCAAGAGGGATTAAATTTTATCTCTCTTTTCCTTTAACCACTTCCCTGTTGTGTATGAGGTTTCTGTTTTAAAAACAATGTTTTCTTCTTGAGATCAATCTTGATCTGCATTGGGCACCTATTGGTATTGACCCACATAGAATGTGCGAACTAAGCAATGAATGATTCAGCAGCTGCCATAACCCATCTATGCTCATAGGAGCACTTTCTTTTTAGTATGATTTATAATAAGTTGCTCTGTAAATGCAGTGCTGTGATTGCTTACTTGTCATGTTTCTTGTTCATTGAATGGCTGTTCTGTCATTCTGCTAAGAGTGCTCCAGGAAGCTTACAAGAAAATAAATGAATGATTAAATAAAGCAAAACAGTATAAAACAATAAGAGAATTTGAATTTGAATTGTTTAAAAAAAGTCAAAAACAAATTAAGAACAGAGGAATTGGCAGATATTTTTAAAGAAGTGTAAGGGAGAAAACACCCACAATTAATATACTACTTATGGCATAATTTATATCCATGTCACAAAAAGAAGTGTACACAAGGATTATTTATCTTTAAATTATGCCTATGAAAGATGTTGAAGAACTACACATCTGAAACTAATGTTGACTGAATCTTTGATCAAAGATCAAATTGTTTTGAGGATAAAAATGCAAGAAGGCTTACCTGGAGAAGTGTTTGTCCCTAGAAAATACTAAATATAATTCTGAAATATTGTGAAGAAAATTGTAGGGTTTTCAAGCAATTGTCAGGAGTCAAAATTGATTCAAAGGCACAAAAAATGATGGTAGAAAGTGCCTCATGGATTACAGTATTTTCACTAATACCTTCACATAATTGGAAGTGTGTCATAGCGTTTGCAGCATAACTACTATTAGGAGACAACCCAAAAGCAAAACACAGCACACAGTGACTTAGACATTTTAACAGTGGTTTATATACAACATATACAGAACTAGATGGGATAGCAAATACCTAACAAGTAATCAATCTTCTTATTAATGCTACATGGAGAACTTAACAATGAATACCAGACACAAGGAGAGAGAAATACGCCTTCTCCTGGCTGCCTTATCTAAACACCTCCTAAAGTGGTAAAGACTTTTGTGGACCTCTTCATGGTCTTCAATTGGCTATACCAGTGACATGCAGTCAGGGGAGGCAGGGAAGGCAGGGCCTCACCACTGTCATCATGAAAAGAAAAAAAATTAAAAGGAAAAATGCTGAGGTAGTTGCTGCCAGAGTCACAGTGGATGACTCTGCTTGGTGCTTAACTATTTAAAAAAGCCTCTAAAAAGTGCCCTCTACAGGAGGAGGCGGGAGAACCACGCGCCTCATTTAGTCTATTTTTATGATCACTGCTCATCATTTTTATGAGCAGAGTTAAGCAAGGGTTAAAAGCCGAAAAATTCCTTATGTAGATGAGGCACATGGTTCTCTTGCCTCCTCCTGTAGAGGGCGTTTTTTTAGAGGCTTTTTTAAACAGTTAAGCAGAG
Organism: Thamnophis elegans; assembly: GCF_009769535.1. NCBI lineage: Eukaryota > Metazoa > Chordata > Lepidosauria > Squamata > Natricidae > Thamnophis > Thamnophis elegans. The sequence goes on from NC_045543.1 coordinate 109,695,076, forward strand.
TCTGGCAGCAGCTAACCCAGCCTGACCTCAGCAGCTCTTGCCTTTTTCCTTTTATATTTTTACATTTTCATCATGGCAGACAAAAGCAGAGTTAAAATCCTCTGTGAAACAGCTGGAAAAGGTATGTGGGTCGGAGGGAGGGGGAGGAATTCAAAATTAATGTAATTTGTAAGTAATTGTATTATTGTAAGTAATTTGTGTGTGTGTGTGTGTTTTACCCGCCTCTGCTGGCACACGGGCTGGCACTTTTTTTATGTTGGAAATAGCAGCAGGGCTTTTGGACATATCAGCAGGGCTTTTGGACATAGCGGCAGGGCTTTTGGACATAGCAGCTTGGCTTTTGGACGCCCCGGTGCTGTGTCCGCCATAGAGGTGGGACACTTCTATGTTGGACATAGCGCCGGGGCAGCAGGGTGTCTTTTGCCTCTTAAAAGCATCCCGCCTCTATGGTGGACATTGCACCGGGGCAGACATAGCACCAGGGCAGCAGGGCGGCTTTTGCCTCTTAAAAGCATCCCGCCTCTATGGCGGACATAGCGCTGGGGCAGCAGAGTGGCTGTTGCCTCTTGAAAGCGGGCAAAAGCTGCCCTGCCACCCAGGCGCTCTGTCCGCCATAGAGGCGGGACACCTCTATGTCAGACACAGCGGCAGGGCTTTTGGATGCCCTGGCACTGTGTCCGCAGGGCAGCAGGGCAGCTTTTGCCTCTTGAAAGCTCTTGAAAGCTCTGCTGCAGGCGAAAGAAAGCGCTTTAATCAGTGGTGCCGGGGGAGAGGAGAGAATGCTCAGGCATTCTCTCCTCTCCTCCGGCATCCCACTGACTAAAGCGCTTCCTTTCACCCACCTGAGCTCTGCTGCGGGCGAAAGAAAGCACTTTAATCAATGGGGTGCCCGGGGAGAGGACTGCCTCACCAGCCATAAACCTCATCGCACGTCACTGGGCTATATCAATGCTGATTCATCTTCATTGCATCAGCCTTACATTTCATCAGCTTTACAGTTGCATCAGCTTTACAGCTGATAAGCTCTTCAGTCTCAATACCTTAACAAAGTGGGTTGATCCACTTAACATTCCAGCCAATTTGTGATAAGATAAACCCTTTCTCCATGATTATAATTTATTGTGAACCATGGCATTCTGTCAAATAGCACAGTATTGACATCTGTATTACAGTGAAATAAAACAAATTTAAAACATGTGGAAAAAGATTAACTTTAGTTGCCTTTCAACAAGACCATTGTTATTTTTCAGGCAGAATACCTTTTTCCCTGACAACAAATCTCCTCTTATTTAGTATGCCTGGTTAAACAAAGAATAGGTCATTAAAGTATGAGTCTGTTCCTCCTAAGTTATTCAATTCCTATTTGATTTTACACATTAATGTTAGAGGTTAACCATTCTGCTCTATTTAAAAAAACTGTCTGGATTCACTTAATGCAATGATGCATAACTTTAATTAAAATAAGCTCAAAAGATATGGTAGAAAATTAACATCTAAAGATGTTTGGCAAATAAGCCTAAAACAAGAAAATAATGGCCTTTAACAGTGATAATGACCAACTTAGCTTAGAAAACTTCGCTACAAAAAGGAGAAAAAAACTATTACTCATTGGTCACTTTTTGACACATAAAACTGCAATAGATTATAATATACATTTTTCTGGGTGAAAGCTGAGAACATATTAATCTCAAATGTAGTGATATCATCTAAGAACAATAAGCTGAATATTAATGAAAGGAATAATTCAAAAGAACTATGTTATATCATTCTGAATATGCATAGTGGTCTTGGGAATCTAGACTTCAGAGTCTAGACTCTAGAAGGATATCAAACCTGTTTTTGGTCTAGAAATACAATTAGCAAGAATCAATGTAATTTAGGTAACACCATAACAATGTTAATTTGAATGTGCTTAAGTTAACATATTTGCAAAGTAGACTGATGAGGCCCATGTGCCCTTCCTTCCTTCCTTTTTGCCTGCCTGCCTGCCTTCCTGACAATTATTTAAATGCAACACTGATTGGATGTGGTCAGTCAATATCACCATTATATTTTTCTTGTATGGCTAAATTCTCCCCTCATATAGGTAGTTTAGTATGCACAATAGCACAGCAGCACTATGCAAAAAGCATCCAAATCTAGTGTCTGGAATAGGGTATGTTACCTGTGCCCATAAAGTTGCTATTTTCTATGGCAGAAAATACAGGTGAAACTCGAAAAATTAGAATATCGTGCAAAAGTTCATTTATTTCTGTAATGCAACTTAAAAGGTGAAACTCATATATGAGATAGACTCATTACATGCAAAGCAAGATAGTTCAAGCCGTGATTTGTCATAATTGTAATGATTATGGCTTACAGCTCATGAAAACCCCAAATCCACCATCTCAGAAAATTAGAATACTACATGCAATCAATAAAACAAGGATTGTACATAGAACAATATCGGACCTCTGAAAAGTCTAAGCATGCATATGTACTCGGTACTTGGTTTGGGCCCCTTTTGCAGCAATTACTCCTCAATACTGCATGGCATGGAAGCTATCAGCCTGCGGTACTTCTGAGGTATTATGAAAGACCAGGATGCTTCAATGGCGGCCTTCAGCTCTTCTGTATTGTTCGGTCTTATGTCTCTCATCTTTCTCTTGGCAATGCCCCATAGGTTCCCTATGGGGTTCAGATCAGGCGAGTTTGCTGGCCAATCAAGCACAGTAATCCCATGGTCATTGAGCCAGGTTTTTGTGCTTTTGGCAGTGTGGGCAGGTGCCAAGTCCTGCTGGAAAATGAAGTCAGCATCCCCATAAAGCTCATCTGCGGAAGGAAGCATGAAGTGCTCCAAAATCTCCTGGTAGACAGCTGCGTTGACCCTGGACTTAATGAAGCACAGTGGACCAACACCAGCAGATGACATGGCTCCCCAAATCAACACAGACTGTGGAAACTTCACACTGGACTTCAAGCATCTTGCAGTGTGTGCCTCTTCATTCTTCCTCCATATTCTGGGTCCTTGGTTTCCAAATGAGATCCAAAACTTGCTGTCATCAGAAAAGAGGTCCTTGGACCACTGAGCAACAGACCAGGCCTGTTTTTTTTTAGCCCAGGTAAGACACTTTTGATGTTGTTTGTTGTTCAGAAGCTGATTGACCAGAGGAATACCACATTTGAAGCCCATGTCCAGGATCCGTCTGTGTGTGGTGGCTCTTGATGCACTGACTCCAGCCTCAGTCCACTCCTTGTGTAAGTCCCCAACACTTTTAAATGGCCTTTTCCTGACAATCCTCTCCAGGCTGCAGTCATCCCTGCTGCTTGTGCACCTTTTTCTTCCACACTTTTCCCTTCTACACAACTTTCTATTAATGTGCTTTGATACAGCACTTTGGGAACATCCAATGTCTTTTGCCCTTTTAAGCTTTCCCTCCTTATGGAGGGTGTCAATCATGGTTTTCTGCACAACTGTCAGGTCAGCAGTCTTTCCCATGATTGTGATTCCTACTGAACCAGACTACTGAACCATTTAAAGGCTCAGGAACCCTTTGCAGGTATTATGGCTTAATTAGCTGATTAGAGTGGGACACTTTGAGCCTAGAATATTGCACCTTTTCACAATATTCCAATTTTCTGAGATTGTGGATTTGGGGTTTTCATGAGCTGTAAGCCATAATCATCACAATTATGACAAATCACAGCTTGAATTATCCTGCTTTGCATGTAATGAGTCTATCTCATACATTAGTTTCACCTTTTAAGTTGCATTTCTGAAATAAATGAACTTTTTCAGGATAGTCTAATTTGTCGAGTTTCACCTGTAGAAGTATATAGGAACAAAATATATAAATTTATAAAAATAAAATAAAATCTGAATCAAATTTATTTTTTGCCTAGGCCCCACTGCCCTGGTTCTATTCACTTTTACAAGTTCATCATTTGGCAACCAGTGAAAAACCAAGTGTAACTTTCAGGGTTTAAAATGCTAGGATTTCAAAATTGACATATATATTAATAAATAAATTGTCATGTTCTGGGCTGCCATTCGGGGGAAGCCCTGCCCACTCGGTGATGCTTACATGCCACCAACACTGCCACGTTGATGTTGACTCTCTAATGTTGGCGGAGCCTGGAGTTGCATGTGGCTCTGCAATACTTCCAGAATCAATTAAGGTGTCATATGTCCAACGCCTCTGAGCAGTGAGGATAACAGGCACCCATAAGGGTTTTATTGGCCTACTCACCATAGGGTAATTTTCACCCTCTTCATCGGTTTCACACCCTTCTGCTGGAGGACTTGAATAGGCTAGCTCTCGAGAGTCATCAACCCCCACTGTAGAGTCTTCAGTGGCAGCTTGCTGAATACCCCGAATTTCTCCTGTGTTTTCCTCATGGTTTTCTGGGTTGTACTAGGTGGAACCGGATTTGCCTGGACTGGCTTAGGCCATGCGGCTGGGGTCATCATGTTGCAGTCTGCTGCTCTGTGCCTGGATTTTCCACACTGGAACTATATAATTGGAGATCTGGTTATTATTGTCTTTTCCATTGACCTCACCCAGATGTCAAGGATCCTGGAGGATGGCTCATGGTACAGTTGAGGAAACAGCGTGGTCTAGCATTTCCCTCATCTCTGGGTCTAAGGTCCCTTAACTCAACTTCTAGCTCCATAGTAGCTTGATACCACAACCACAGGCAGGGTTGTAGGCCTTGATATACACATGCCTGCCAGATTGATCTATCTAAGCTGGTCTTAAACTGATATACTAACAGTCTCTCTGACCAGCCTCTTAGTTTTCCCAACAACTGCTGGAAATCCTGTATATAATCAGCACCCGCCGGCCCTTCTGGAGCAATGCCATCAACTCCCCTTCAACCATTTGTACCCGGGTTGGATCCTCATACCATTCTCGGAGGGCATCCAAAAAGAGACCACAATGCCACAACTCTGGACTGTGTTCACTGTAGAGGTCCATGGCCCAATCTGCGGCCTCTCCCTCCAAGACCCCCACAATGGCCATCACTATGGCCCATTGTGAAGTATACAAATGGCCAAATCAGTCCATATGCTCTATAACGTGAACCAAGAAAATGGCTACTTTGTCTGGATTACCATTGAAAGAGACCTTCAAGGAGGGAGGCTCCCAAGGACCACCATCCTGGCCTTGTCCACTTCCAGCTAGCCAAGTATAGACTGTATGGGCACTAGATATCACCTTTGGCAGCCAACGTTGACTTATGTCGCCACTTAGCGGATTCCTTTGCTGTTGGGGTCGAAACCTCAAAGGCAACTATGCTCCCCACCACTGGTCTGGGTATATTCCTAGGATACACCCAACCTCAACTTTGGACTGGTTAGATGGAAGCGAGGGATAGGCTGGGAAGGGGCCATGATGTATTCCTGCTACCTGACTGGCCATCCCCTCTGTTCTCTTGATAACAAGAACCACTGTCACAGAAGCTGGCCTCCCCAAACCACCCCCTTGGACAATCCATCATGTGGCTACCCAAGGAAGTGGAGTAGCTCCAATCCCTCTTCATCTTCAGTCACCCTCCTTTCTCTCCACTGAGTGCAGTGACCCCCCTGGGGAGAAGGCACAGGTAGTTCTGAGCTGGTTGTTAATCCCGTACATTTCCACCACTCATTCACTGGCACCACCAGTTGAGATGTAGGAATAGCCCCAGTGGTAGAGATCTGGTGTACCATGGACCTCTCCTTACATCTTACAGCTACCTGTTTCCTCCTCCTGTGTGGAATGACCAAAGGTGCTCAGGTAGGACCATTGCTGCTGCCTCGGCTTCTTCAGACATCATTCAGACCAAACAGGAACTATGCGAAGTGAAGTATTGATGGTAGAGAACTGACTTTCTGTCACTTTCCGGCATTCATGTTGAATGCAAATAGAGAGTCAGTTTGTTTGGTGAAAAACTTTATATATGGGTGATGGTGTTAACTTGGTTAGAACCAAGTAATATATATCATTACCCCACCCAGATGACATCCACCCACCATCACCAATCACCATGACCCACACCCTCAGCCACACCCCCACTCAGTGTGGCTGAGGGTGTGGGTCATAGCCTCTTTCCTGGTTATCCACATCAAAGCAGAAGAGTTACGTCAGAGTAGGCAGTTGCACCCGAGTAGAAGAGTTACTCTGCAGAGCGGTGAGGAAAGCCTTACAGAGCCACATGCACTAGAGACTCTCCCAACATCAGAGAGTCAATATCGACGTGGCAGCATTGGTGGCATGTAAGCATGGCCGAGCGGACGTGGCAATGGATGGGCTCGCCCCTGAATGGCAGCCCGAGGGCTGACATAAATTACCTGACCAAGAAGATATGTGAAGCGTAATTTCAAATGGGTATATCATTGTTGGAGTGTATTTTTCTTCAAAACCAAAACAAAACGAAGACAAAAATCTTTAACACCTTACACTTTAAAAACTATTTAAAGCAAAGTTTATATTTTTGCTGAGTAGAAAGTCCTTCCTTCACTTCATCAGAAAAATGTGGCTCTTAGCCACAAAAATCTCTCCACCTAAAACATTTTAATTAAAACTGCTCTACAAGGACGTGGAATAGATAATTATATAGAATTAACAATGTAAAATAGAATTTACTGATCATAAAGAGCATATAATTTAAATAACGTGATCAGGACACAATATAGGTGGGAAGTTTGAGCAGTGCATATGTTTACAGAGATCATACTGTAAACATTGTGAAAGTTTTGCTGGTTACTTCTGTTTAGTAAACATGCTATCATTGCAATGTCCATGTGCTACAATCTACCAGTCTAGAACTGTTAAATTGTAAATAACAGACAAAATGTAATGTTGATCCTTTTGGATCATAACACTACTTTTGATTATATTAATTGAGAAAATCTTTAGGACAGATAGCATTCAACTGGAAAATTAAATATTCTAGCATATTTTACCAATAGTAATTCAAAGTAAAATTAAACTGTACACATGGCTAAATTCTATGTGGTTTGTGTAATAATATAGAAATAAAGAAAATGATATAATAACAATAATTATCAGTATCCTTTCAATCAGAAAACAAAAGGAAGGCAGAGAAGCAGGAAACTTATATTCAGTTATATGCCACAAAGGAAAGTTGTCAGTTTTGGAACTGGATAATTGGTTGTGTCTATAGGGATGGTTAATGAATTAATTTAATTATTTACCACTTTAAAAATCCCATGAGTTTAGAATTAGATATTACTTTTAAATTTTAGACCCATATTTTCCATGTTTCTCTAGGACATTTGAACTTCTCTAGATTTTCCAAGAATAGACAGTAATACAGAACAATTTTCCATGGGAACAATACACCAAGTAGTAACAGGGTAAACAATAGGGAATGAAAAATTTTCCAATTGTTCTCATTTCTAATTTCTGTCACCATACTGATATTGTACATTATGGATAGATATGTCCCAAAAGTATTGTTTATTGAGTAGTATATCTGGAAGGTGAGGAAATAATTTGCCTACATCTATAGACCATATCTCTGAATTATATACAGTTTTAACTCAGCTTTCCCTAAACCTGTTATCTTTCTAATCTGTTGGACTTTACCTTTTACAATTCCCTGCATATACAAGGCAATAGAAAGACTCATTTATTCTATCTCAGTAATTATACTATCCAAGATACATAGTAACAAGCACTGGTGATGTTACATAGTCAGGGTAATGAAATGTTTACAAGATAACAAGCAATTTCAGAGAGCACCAAGGACACCTCATTTCAACCCTGAGTTACAAATCTTCTCCTTTATCGGTACATGGTAATATGGCCTAATATGCCTTGCATAGGAGAACTAAACCCTGTGGAGATATTTAAAAGTTGTCTTCTCTTGAGTTAGATTATTGTGCATTGAACCAGAGTAGGAATCTGGGACTGTCCAGATTTTTGGACTACAAATTCATAAGCCCTAGGCTCATCGTGAGTCATAAAAGTCTGGTTGGGGTTGTGGAGCACAGATTATGGCTAGGAAATCAGGCTCGTGGTCCTATGTTTATCCAGATAGTTCCTGGTGTCAGGCACACTTCCATTGTGGGGGACAGAGTGTTCTATGAAATGCTAGAATGGTGGAGATATTGAACATGTACAATATCTGTTCCAGCACTTGTGGTATTACCTAGTTTGGTAATGAAATGTCTGCAAAAAAAACAACCAAGCTATACATAATTATAATGAGTGGAAAGTATTGTACACATTGAAGGTGTATGAACTGGATATAATGGTATCATGGGTATGATGTTCAAAGTCATAGAAATGAAACTGTAAGGATATTAGTTTTTGTTATTAATTTTATTGTATATAGTGTGAAGGATTTTGCATTCGAAGATTTAAGAAATATTGTGGCTGACAGAGTATTTATTATTAGGATGTTGGTGAATTCTGCCAGGAACTGTACTGACTGTACTGACTGATAGCAGTTCTCCAGGGCACCAAAGACACATCTTTCTTAGCTCTGTCTAGAGATATTCAGAGTCCAAAGTATGACAACACATACATTGTGTTGCTTGATCATTCTGGTCTGGGACTTATTCCAGACCAGTCTGATTTCCCAACATCCCTTCTGCACTGAGTAATTTTTTAAGTTTAACCTCCATTTCTGCTATACTCTTTCTAAATATTACCTACATTTCCCTTCTTCATTCCATTCTACCCACATACTTTCCATTGACTAGTGGAATGTGCTTTTTCAAGCAAAATCTGTAAAGAATTAGATAAAGCAGATGCCATTTCTGAAAGGAATGAACACATTCTTCAAAATGCAACTGTTTTCCATAGCCCAAAGTCTTTCGCTTATTGTATATATAGCACAAACATAAATTATTGGGACAATTATTCCCATACATGGCTCTGAGAAATGAAGCAGAACACATTGTTCTTTTGAATGCTGCTGCACACAGTTTAGAATGATGCCAGTGTTGCTTTTGACAAATTATGTGAGGGAAGTGCTAGTTTCGAGCATTTAGAGACATTCATTATGAGCCAACAGCAGCATTATACTGAAAGAATACTATGCTTTTGTTAAAACAGGGCGAATGTAGCCACCCTACCTCATAATGATAAGTTGGCTGTTTCTATTGTGACATATTTTAAGACTGCAGGGAAGATGGGCCTGTATCTGAAATTCAAATATGGAACATAGATAACTGAAAAACCAAATATAAAAACTTAAAAGATCATTTGTCCTTTTCTTTTTCTATACCAGGACTATTTCATTTAGATATTCTTTTGCTTTATTTGATAGTGTTAAATATGAACCATGAACTTTAGATCTGGAGGAAGCATCCATAGCTCTCTATATTGAAAGGTAATTGCTCAAATAAGAGCCAAAGATGTCCATGTGAAAATTAGAATTTTCTGTCAGCTGGCAGTTTTCTGCTTCAAGGTTTTGAATCAACAAACCAGTGTGTGGTTGCCTTTGGCTTGATCCCAGGAAATAGATTTTTATGCAATACAGTAGTATAGAAGGCATGATTTCTGATTCCAATTAGATGGCATTGCTTAATAGAAATGATACAAAACATAAACATGCCAGGTGCTATTGGACTGCTGATACAATGGAAGACAAGAAGTCCTATAAATTCTAAGGCTCTATAGATGACTATCAACACTTTGAATTACTCACAGAGTAAGCTTGCATGGCAGTGATGCTACATGGTCTACTTTATGACATCACATTCTAGACCAACTAGGTCCAACATCTTCCATGTACTTCAATATCTGCATGCCCATACTGCTTTATTACCTGAAGTCAGTGTATATACCAATCTATGACTGGTGTATTGATAAATTTTCCAACACCTTTGGGTCCAATGGTGATTTGTGCAGAGGGTGGACCACTACCTCTTCTAATGTAAGTGGAATCAAGGAAGAAATTATCACCACCTTGACCCAATTAGATACCATGTGTCAGGAGGCCTTAACCAACAGGGATACATGTGAATCATAATATAAATGCGATCCTAGAGACATCACAGGCAGTTTTCAGGAACTAGAAAAAAAACTGAAATAATTTAGCTTAGTTTCAATTTTGGTAAGAAACATTTTAGCAACAGCAATAGCAGTTAGACTTATATACCGCTTTATAGGGCTTTCAGCCCTCTCTAAGCGGTTTACAGAGTCAGCAAATTGCCCCCAACAATCTGGGTCCTCATTTTACCCACCTCGGAAGGATGGAAGGCTGAGTCAACCCTCAGCCGGTGAGATTTGAACAGCTGAACTGCTAAACTGCAGTCAGCTGAAGTAGCCTGCAGTGCTGCATTTAACCACTGTGCCATCTCCTGTAAGCATTGTGGCTTACACTTTCCTTGACTACATGGAAGGAAGATGGTTCAAAAATGTGAAAAATAAGTAAATAAGTCCAACTCAAACAAGGTGACCTGCAGCAAAACCCACCAATAAAACAAAAACAAAAAGCAAACCACAATGCATTAAAAAGTTAACCAATATATAACATATAAAAGGACAATCAATTCAATAACTAGAAACCAGATTTCACTCAGCTGGATCCAGATGTTTGGAGACATACCTGATCTTACCGCCACATAGCAGTCAAAAATATCTCCTTGATTTTTCAGAGTTATCCAAAATGTTTTTAAAAAATATTTGAATATTGCTACCCAACCTGGTTCATTGGCTAAGATGCTGAGCTTGTCAATCAGAAGGTTGGCAGTTCAGCAGTTCAAATCCCTAGTGCCGCATAATGGGGTGAGCGCCCGTTACTTGTCCCAGCTTCTGCCAGCCTCGTAGTTCAAAAGCAGGTAAAAACGCTGGCTTTGAAACGGGGATGAGCACCACCCCTAAGAGTTGGCAACAACTAGAACATATGTTCGAGGGGAACCTTTACCTTTACCCAACCTTTAATGTTAAAAATGATTTCTAAATAGTAGGATTTTTCAGTGTTACATCATTACAATTCCTGTATTCAGAGGTAAAGCTATGTAGTACAATTGTCTAATGCAAATACTAGAATGCTCATACTTCTTTCTTAGTTTTCTTTTTGTTCATAGACCTGTTGTCCTTTGTTGACTTTTGACTTAGGGATTGGTTTGTATGCCAATTTTTTCAATATTTCATTTTCTAAAATAAAAACCAACTATAGGGGAAATTCATTTATTTCTTCAGAATTCCCAGAATGTTTATAACCGTGATTCTGTTTTAAAAACCTGATTGCCCTAACTAAATCAGGAGGAGTGTGAACAAAATGTACTGTAAACTGCAGGTAATACTGCCTTATAAAACAGATTCTTGGAACAATTAGGGTTGTAGTAATATAAACAAGAGATGGATGAAAAGTTCTTTCTCCCTTGAGATAAAAGCTCAGTGTGAAAAATGGTTTCTGCTCCATGCATAAAATCAATGACATCAATAATGGTTCTAAGGACATTAATTTGTACTCTTGATACTCCAGTGTAAGAGACAGCACTAAACTAAAAATAATGTAAAGTAGTTAATTTGTCTCTGAATCCAAACTGATTAGAACAACAAAAGGGACCAGTGCCCAGGGCACTTTTGATGAGAACATAATGATTGATTAGCTTGCCTTAGGCAGTTGGCACTCTCAGCTAGTCATTAATTCCAGGAAATACTGTGAGCTTTGATTGCTATTGTTTAATTTAACAAAATGTCAGCATTAGATGTGATGGTATAGAAGAATATCACAATGATCCTATGCAAATCATTAAAATATTTTGATATTTCTAATACAGAACTGTAATATCATACTGACATCAATCCACCAGTTGCATTTAGAAACCAACAGCTCAGCTTACGTAATGCAGCTTGAAACAATTCAATGTTCTTAATGTAATGTTATACATAATATACAGGTGAAACTCAAAAAATTAGAATATCATGCAAAAGTTCATTTATTTCAGTATTGCAACTTAAAAGGTGAAACGAATATATCAGATAGACTCATTACATGCAAAGCAAGATAGTTCAAGCCGTGATTTGTCATAATTGTGATGATTATGGTGTACAGCTCATGAAAACCCCAAATCCACCATCTCAGAAAATTAGAATACTACATGCAATCAATAAAACAAGGATTGTACATAGAACAATATCGGAGCTCTGAAAAGTCTAAACATGCATATGTACTTAGTACTTGGTTTGGGCCCCTTTTTCAGCAATTACTGCCTCAATGCGGTGTGGCATGGAAGCTATCAGCCTGTGGCACTGCTGAGGTGTTATGCTCAGCAGTGCTTCAATGGCAGCCTTAAGCTCTTCTGCATTGTTCAGTCTCATGTTTCTCATCTTTCTCTTGGCAATGCCCCATAGATTCTCTATGGGGTTCAGGTCAGGCGAGTTTGCTGGCCAATCAAGCACAATAATCCCCATAAAGCTCATCTGCGGAAGGAAGCATGAAGTGTTCCAAAATCTCCTGGTAGACGGTTGCGTTGACCATGGACTTAATGAAGCACAGTGGACCAACACCAGCAGATGACATGGCTCCCCAAATCAACACAGACTGTGGAAACTTCACACTGGACTTTAAGCATCTTGCAGTGTGTGCCTCTCCATTCTTCCTCCATACTTTGGGTCCTTGGTTTCCAAATGAGATGCAAAAGTTGCTCTCATCAGAAAAGAGGACTTTGGACCACTGAGCAACAGACCAGGTCTGTTTTTCTTTAGCCCAGGTAAGAGGTTTCTGGCGTTGTTTGTTATTCAAGAGTGGCTTGTCAAGAGGAATACAACATTTGAAGCCCATGTCCAGGATCCGTCTCTGTGTGTTGGCTCTTGATGCACTGACTCCAGCCTCAGCCCACTTCTTGTGAAAGTCCCCAACACTTTTGAATGGCTTTTTCCTGAAAATCCTCTCCAGGCTACGGTCATCCCTGCTGCTTGTGCACCTTTTTCTTCCACACTTTCCCTTCCACATAACTTTCTATTAATGTGCTTCGCTACAGCACTTTGAGAACATCCAACTTCTTTTGCAATTACCTTTTGAGGCTTTCCCTCCTTATTGAGGGTGTCAATGCATTGACGTGAAGTTTACGGCTGGTGAGGCAGAAATTTTTTTAGACTTGTGGACTTCAACTCCCAGAATTCCATAGCCAGGCATGCTCAGTTCCAATTTAAAGCGACAACATTTGTTTTTCTCCTTTGCTAAATAAGTTTCCTTTTTGCTTTTTCTTCTCCCTTCCCCTCCTTCCTCCCTCTCACCCTCCCTCCCCCTCTCTCAAACACACACACACACAGACACACACACACACACACACACACTCAAAGTTGTACCAGGATTCAGAAAATTTAGGTTTTCCTTTTCAGCCCATGTTAGCAAAACCATTAGCAGCATTTTGGCTGGAGTGTAGCTTGTATACATTGAGTTTTGCAAAATTTATGATAGGTATTATAGTTCTGTAGAAGGACCATCAGAAGGATCATCATAACACAAGATTTTATAAAATCAAGAGTGATCTCTTCCCACTTGGTTAGCTTTGTAGGTGCTTCTGACACAAATACAGACAGACTTAAGTTTTTATTTTCAGCTATGTTTGCATCTTCATGATAAATGAAGCTGAGCTACTGCAAAGCTTCTGGGATTTTTGTTTTAAGAGATGCAGACCATGATATAGTGAGAAGGTACTGAACTATCTCTATATTCTGCCTTTCAGGCACTGATGTTACATTCATTACCTTGCTACTCGGAGAGCTCCCAGGCTTTACAATTAACTTTCATGGGATAATGGATATTGAAAGTGGATACTCATCCACTGGATCTAGAAGCAGTAGCTACTTAACTACCATTCAACATAAAAGAGGGACAAAGAAAAATAATAAGAGTTCAAATTTTCAACACAAGAGGCCTTCTATTCATTATTTGTAGAACAATATTTTCTGATTAGTGTAGCTCCTCATTGTGAAAAAAGGATTGCTTTGTTCACCATTTCAGCTGAACTATTTGTCGCCGGCTCATTATGCTTTCTATTTCTAGTTGAATTATTATGAAAGCAATTCTTGTGGTCTTGCACTATATTTGTAAACATACAAAGGACAATCTAATTGCTGCTTTCAAATGTCACAAAATAATTAATGCAATTGCTATGCATTCATTGCATAATTAAGTTATTTAGAATGATTTTCTTATGTGTGAGGCTGCCATATTAACAATAAAAATATCAATTCCTCTCACATCTTAAAGCCAACTATAAGGTATATTACCTGAGTTTTATAATGAAATTCTATTTTCTTTTTTAGAATAGGTTAGTTTTAATTTATTACACACACACACACACACACACACACACACACACACACAATGTTAAACAAAAACAAAAATCTAAACAAAAATTTAATGCATTGGTAACATTGTTGTCTGAATCAAAAATAAAATACAAATCAGAGCTTTGGAAAAGTAAGAAATTATTAGTTATTTTCTATTGCAAATTAATTGGTAGGATAATACATTAAAGACAAATTATGTGTGAAAGCCTCCTGTTTGGAAATGCTGATTGACCTTAACTGATCAAAGTTTAACCTAGTTAATAGTTTAGTTTTGTCTAGTGGTTAGCACTGACTAGGAGTGGGGAAAAATTTTTAGTCATATCTTTGGTACTTTTGAGACAGTCCTTCTCTTTCAGCTCTAGAAAGATAGCAGTGATAAACCACTTCAAAAATGTTGCCAAGGAACTGGCATCAAGAGTCAAAGGTGTAAAACAAAAACAATAGAAAACACAAACACCCCCTTGGGTGGAATACCAGGTCTAGACTGGAATAAAGCAGAAGTGGAAATCCAGTTCTGTATTGTGGGTAAGAAACTTCATAGACATGTTTATGATGTTATCAGACTTGAACTTGACTTATTAGAGGTTTATTCTTAGAGGGTTCTTTTGAAAAAAAACCTTTGCTACAACCATATGACAATAGGAAAATGATTGCCTGAACTTTCAAAAGTTTTCTAAATGAATGTTTTGCTATATGAGGAATAGCAAAACAAAGAATACTTGCAATGAAGGGATATAGTTATCTTCCCATAAATGACTTGGATGCAGTAATTTTGAACTAATACATTAATGACCTGGGTAAGAAGACCCTGTAGAAATCCATGCTTTACCACTCTCAGCTGATATGAACTCATTTATGAGTCTTCTATTTATGTGATCATTCAGCCAATTATGAATCTATCTAATAGATGTATCATCTAAACCAGCGATGGTGAATCTTTTTTGGCTTGCGTGCCATGGGGGGAGCAGAAGGGGGATTGTGAGTGGATGTGCCACACCCAAAATGCAATGTGTGACCCCCCCAGTGCGCATACATGCATGAGAGGCACTCCCCCATTTTTCCATGCTTTTTTCACCCTCCCCAGACTCCAGAGGATTTATAGGAGCCTGGGGAGGACGAAAACAGCCTCCACTGCCCCCCGGAGGACCTCTGGAGGCTGCAGGGACCATCAGGGGGCTTCCCTGAAGCCTCCAAAGGGCAAAAAAAGACCCTCCGAGCAAACTGGAAGTTTGCTCAGAGGGTTGATTTAAACTCTCTGGAGGCTTCAGGAACCTTCTGGATTGCTCGGAGGTTGGTTTTTAGTCCTACAGAGGCTTCAGGAAAGCCTCCTGAAGGTCCCTGAAGCCTTCGAAGGGTTTAAACTGACCCTACGAGCAAATCGGAAGTCCGTTCCCAAACTTCCTGTTTGCCCATGGGGCCGGTTTTTTGGCATTCTGGAGGCTTCAGGGAAACTCCTGAAGCCTCTGGAGGGCCTCCGGGGGGGGGTGTAGGGAGGCTCTTTTCGCCCTCCTCAGGCTCCTATAAAGCCTCTGGAGCCTGGGGAGGGTGAAAAATGGCTTTAAAAAAGGCTGTCCAGTGCGCACTTGCCATAGGTTTGCCATCCCGGATCTAGACCATATTTTATCACTTTATCAATGAGAGACTTTTTGAATGTTTTGCAGTTGTCATGGTAGACTAAAACCATGTCATTCTCCCAGTTTTGTATCGATTGATTAAATGATCTATCCACATTGAAATTTAACTGCAAGTTTCAAAATGATTTTATAGAAAGTATGGAGCACCTGCAGAGTGCTCCATAGATCAATAGATATATGGAGTCAAATTAGCCAAATTAATACAAAAAGAATATGGCTATTTAGAAACAACATCACTTTTAAAAAGTGCTCACAATTGTCCTGTATTGTACGTTTTTAATTTTCTGCTCTTTATGTCAAATGCAAACTAAGAATTTACATGTCTCTTACATAAATAGAGAAGAGTTGCTACCAATCATATTATAAATTACACACTAACAGTTTGTGCTGTAGTCACTTCTCAATAGCAAAATAATAGCCATATATCTAAACTGACAGATATTAAAAAGTGGAAAAATGATTTTTTGTGGTTTTGTCCATGTATACTTACTTTTACAATTTTTGCTACATTACACAATAAAGAATTGCATTGTTTTCTCAAACCTGTGTCCAGACACTTAATATGCATGAAATTTTTGAATCTTCTACATAAAAGAAAGAATACGTCCAATTTCTCATGGATAAAGTAGCTCGGCTTCGGATGGACCTGGACTCCAATTGCGCAGAACCAGCCGAGGCACCAGGGGAGAATCTGGAAGGACATCACTGGATTGATTTCCAAGCTGTTACCCCTGAGGACGTGGACAAGGCCATGGGAGCTGAAAGTGCCTCCACATGTGTACTGGACCCGTGCCCCTCCTGGTTGGTTGCTAACAGCAGGGAGGTGACACGGGGCTGGATCCAGGCGGTTGTTACCGCCTCCCTTTGGGAGGGGTTCTCCCCCCCCCCCGCTTTAAAGGCGGCGGTGGTGAGACCCCTTCTGAAGAAGCCATCTTTGGATCCAGCCGTCCTAAACAACTATCGTCCAGTCTCCAACCTCCCCTTTGTGGGGAAGGTTGTTGAGAAAGTGGTAGCCTTTCAACTCCGGCGGTCCTTGGAGGAAACCGATTATCTAGATCCCTTCCAGTTGGGATTTAGGCCTGGCTACAGCACGGAAACCGCTTTGGTCACATTGATCGATGATCTCTGGAGAGCCAGGGATGGAGGTCATGCCTCCATCCTAGTGCTCCTTGACCTCTCAGCGGCCTTCGATACCATCGACCATGGTATCCTTCTGCGACGACTGCGGGAGGTGGGGGTGGGAGGCACTGTCCTATGGTGGTTCTCCTCTTACCTCTCGGACAGGTCGCAGTCGGTGTTAGTCGGAGGGCAGAGATCGACCCCTAGGCCCCTGAATTATGGGGTGCCGCAGGGTTCGGTCCTGTCCCCCCTCCTGTTTAATATCTACATGAAGCCGCTGGGTGAGATCATTTGACGGCACAGGATAAAATACCATCAGTATGCGGATGATACGCAGTTGTATCTGTCCGCCCCGTGCCAACTCAATGAAGTGGTTGACGTGATGTGCCAGTGCCTCGAGGCTGTTAGGGACTGGATGGGGCTTAACAAGCTTGTACTCAATCCAGATAAGACCGAGTGGCTGGTGTGTTTCCCTCCTACTAATTGGCCAAGTGTTCCATCTCTCAGGCTGGGGGGTCAAACAGTACGCCCCTCAGACAGGGTTCGCAATTTGGGAGTCCTCCTGGACCCACAGCTGACTCTTGAACACCACTTGTCGGCTGTGACCAGGGGGCATTTGCCCAGGTTCGCGTGGTGCACCAGTTGCGTCCCTACCTGAACCGGGAGGCCCTCACTACAGTCACTCGTGCCCTTGTGACCTCTAGACTGGACTACTGCAACGTGCTCTACATGGGGCAGCCCTTGAAGAGTATTCGGAGACTTCAGCTTGTCCAGAATGCAGCCGCGCGAGCGATCGTGGGTGTACCTCGGTTCACCCACGTAACACCTATCCTCCGTGAGCTGCACTGGCTGCCTATTGGTCTCCGGATACGCTTCAAGGCACTAGTCGTCACTTATAAAGCCCTTCATGGTATTGGACCTGGGTACTTGAGAGACCGCCTGCTGCCAATTACCTCCACTAGACCGATTAGATCCCACAGATTAGGCCTCCTCCGAATCCCATCTGCCGGCCAGTGTTGACTGGCGACTACCCGGAGGAGAGTCTTCTCTGTGGCTGCTCCGACCCTCTGGAACGAACTCCCCGTGGAGATTCGAACCCTCACCACCCTCCAGGCCTTCCGCAAAGCCCTCAAAACCTGGTTGTTCCGACAGGCCTGGGGCTAAAGAGCCATTGCCCCCGTCTCGAATGGTATGACTGTTGTGAGTTTTAAATTATATATTGTTATGTTGTTGTTTTTAAATCTTTGTCTGTATCCCCCTCCCCGGTTCGAGTTGTGAGCCGCCCTGAGTCCCCTTCGGGGGAAAAGGGCGGCATAGAAATTTAATAAACTGAAACTGAACTGAATATAAATGTAATTTGGAATGGACTATCTGCTGAGGCTGTTATTGGTCATAAATGAAGTACTGTAGTTTTTAATATATATTTCTTTAAAAGTTTGTGTTTAATTACTTGTAATTTGACAGCTTTAAGACTTGCGTGCTTCAAATGCCAGAATTTCTGAACCAACATTGTGGTTGCTAAGCAAGAGTGTTGTTAAGTGAGTTTCACCACATTTTACAAGTTGACCACTCCCACCCAGTCAAATGGCTGGCAAGCCACTCCCATCTGGTCACATGGCAAGCCACTCCCACAAAGCAGGCCACACCAACAGAAGAGGTTCTAAAAAAAATTGAAACCCACCCAGTGGTGGGTTTCAGTTCAGACCTTGGCACCTCCATATAAGCATCAAAATAGAAATAACATGAAAATACTCTAAAATATTGTAGAGTTTCTGTCAGGAGTGAAATCAACTTACCTTTGCTACTGGTTCAGTAGCAATGTGAGTGCGCACAACTTTGGTGCATAAATGTAACTGAAGAGATACTTTTTTGTTGATGGTAGTTTTAGGTTTTTTTTATGTCTTTGACACAACAATGATTCCTGGTGACCGTCCACAAAAGTCCTTGCAATTTTCTTAGAAAGTTTCAGAAGTGGTTTGCCATTGCCTTTTTCCTGGTACTGAGAAAACATAAGTGGTCCTAAGACCATGCACCTTACTTTGTGCATAAATTAGGACTAGAATTCACAGTCTCCCAGTTTCTAGACTGACCCTTAATCACCATACCAAACTGGGTCTAAGTTTGATTTATAATTTCATTCAAATGCTTAAACAACTTGTGCATATTTTATCATTTCTGTCATCATATTAAAATTGTGTTTCACATATAGCTCATGTAAATTGTTCTTATATTTGTTGAAAAAGATACTTTTTTCATTTTAAATTTCTATGTTCATTTCATTCTCTTCAGCTGAGAGAGGTTATGTTTTTAGAGCAATATGCACTCTTATCTGTAATTGTGTAAGAAAACATGTTATAATTTGTGACCTCTGTGTTTCAGAAGATTTCTGAGATAGAACAAATATATTATAATAATGCAACCAAACACTCTTGTTTCTCTTCAGGAACTTTCAGGTCACTGCATTCAAGTGTGCTCAGGAGATGCTGTAGTACAAGGAGGTACATTTGAGGTTGCCAATTAAGCATTCATTTAATTATGAACTGTCAGTCCATTCAGTTCTTTATAGCTTAAGTTCATTCTGTCCTGTTAATTAAAAAAAGGCTCAAATGATCAATTGGCTATTTATAGATTCTCTTTTATGAAATTAATGAAACAAAATTCTGATGTATTTATACTCGAATGTCACCCAGATGATGTTGTGGTGTATTCTTGCTTACTCTTAGTCAGATTGAGGATATGTTCGAATATGTCATTCTAAAGAAAGTTTCATTTGCAAATTATAGATAACCATCACAGTTTGAACAAATGAGTGAAACTGATTAATTTTTCATATTTTAAAGTAAAAGTTCCTTTCCCATGTTTGATCTTTTACACTGGAATCTTCATTAAATCTCAATGAGCTATGGTTGAAATTGGTGCAGTGACAATTTTGGCTAAGGTAGAAACTACAGGACTATTGGATCCCCAATATGACCTGCAGATACTCCACTATAGTCAGTCAGGTGTTTTTCTGTGATATTGGGCTTATGTTAAAATGGACTTGTCCAGTTGCTTGCAGTAGATTTAAATATGTTCTCCCCTTGAATGAAGCAACCATTTGTACTGAACTTTAGATCAGACTTAATAGCAATAGCAGTTAGACTTATATACCGCTTCATAGGGCTTTCAGCCCTCTCTAAGCGGTTTACAGAGTCAGCATATTGCCCCCAACAACAATCCGGGTCCTCATTTTACCCACCTTGGAAGGATGGAAGGCTGAGTCAACCCTGAGCCGGTGAGATTTGAACTGAAGTAGCCTGCAGTGCTGCATTTAACCACTGAGCCACCTCGGCTCTATGTTAATTTTGTACTGCTGTTTGTAAATAACCTAATATCTTACTGCCAGCTTTATAGACCATTATTAAATCTTTTGGAGGAAAATTGGTATCCATATGGGACAGGAGGAAAGAAAATAAGGAATTTATTACCACCAGATTCCAGTATGAGTCCTGGCTAATAGAAGACATATCTATGAACAACAACTGTGAAGAACAAAAGACCAGAGAGTAGACCAGTCCTTCAAATCTCTCCTGCAAAGAAGGGAATGGGAGATCACCCATCAGAGCTCTGTTCTTTATAACAAGACCATAGAATAAAATCCAATTGAATCAAATAGAATAGAATAGAATAGTTTATTGGCCAAGGGTGATTGGACACACAAGGAATTTGTGTTTGGTGCATATGCTCTCAGTATATATAAGGAGAATAAAATACACACATCAAGAATAAAAAGATACAACCCTTAGTAGGTTACTAATAAACTATCAAATCATACTACTAAACAAATAAAACAAAATAAATTGAAAGATACAAGCAACATGGTTATAGTCATAAGTGGGAAGAAATAGATACTAGGAAGAAAGAGAAGAATAATAGTAATACGTACTTAGTAAATTATTTGACAGTGATGTGGGAATTAGTTGTTAAGCAGAGTGATGACATTTGGAAAAGTCCTTGTGTCTAGTTGTTCTTGTGTACAGTACCCCATAGCGTCATTTTGAGGGTAGAAGTTGAAACAATTTATGTCCAGGATGTGAGGGTCATAGTCCTCTTTTTGACTCGTGCAGTATACAGGTCCTCAAAGGAAGGCAGATTGGTAGCAATTTTTTTTCCTGTAGTCTCCTGTGGAATTGAGCACCAGAAACTGAGGGAGATGACATTTTTGTCTCAGTAGCAGTGAAGATAATAATAAGGACACTAAGCCAGCAAAAATCACTTTCTAATTACATTTGGAAATGCTCAATTTAATCACTTTATGAATATTACAGATCTTCAAAATGGCAAGCTTCATTTGATACTTAGGGAGTTTTACCTTCTTTGGATTTAAGAGTTTTACCTTCTTTGGATTTAAGAGGAAAGCGTAACAATTTAAAGTATACAGTTACAAAAAGCTAAAATAAAAAAGATTTTTTTTAAAAAAAATAAACAGATTGAGAGACCACACAGATTTAGAATATTGATTATTTTTGTGCAAGATTTGAAAACTCTCATGAGAAACAACTGAAACAAAACTAAAGCTGCTTTGTGAGTGAGATGGACAGCCTTTAAATTTTATAAATAAATAAAGCCATATTAGGAATTGAGGATTAATGAAGGTTGCAGAAAGATATTAGTGGGAACTGAAGAACTAGGCAGAAAAGATTTTAAATGACTAAGTTGGCTCTAACTTTTTCTACTGTTAAACATTTTTTTACTGGACTGAGGTAGTAATAACTAATATTTAATATGAGCCAGCAGTGTGCAGCAGCCACCAAAAAAGCCAACATAGTTCAAGGCTACATAAATTGAGGGATAGAATCAAAATCACGTGAAGTGTTAATACCACTTTATAATGCATTGGTAAGGCCAAACTTGGAATACTGCATTCAGTTTGGTCACCACGATGTAGAAGAGATGTGGAGACTCTAGAAAGAGTGCAGAGAAGAGCAACAAAGATGATTAGGGGCCTGGATACTAAAACATATGAAGAACGGTTGCAGGAACTGAGTATGTTTAGTTTAATGAAAAGAAGGACTAGGGGAGACATGATAGCAGTGTTCGGGTATCTCAGGGGTTGCCACAAAGAAGAGAGAGTTAAACTATTCTCCAAGGGACCTGAGGGTAGAACAAGAAGCAATGGGTGGAAACTAATCAAGGTGAGAAACAACTTAGAACTGAGGAAAAATTTCCTGACAGTTAGAACAATTAATCAGTGGAACAGCTTGCCTCCAGAAGTTGTGAATGCCCCAACACTGGAAGTCTTTAAGAAGATGTTGGATAGCCATTTGTCTGGAACGGTATAGGGTTTCCTGCCTAGGCAGGAGGTTGGAATAGAAGACCTCCAAGGCCCCTTCCAACTCTGCTATTGTATTGTATTGTATTGTATTGTAATATCTCATAAAGGATGCGGATTTCAATTGATAAACTTTTAGAAGACGATGACAAAATCTTAAAAAAACTTTTATCTGAAATAGACTTTATAGAATTTGGACACATAGAAGACAACACAATTGAAATTATCAAAATGGGATGATAGAAGACAAATCAAGACAAGGATCTGGATGTGAAAAAGCTGCCAAAATAAGTTTTAGATGATTACTTCTTATTGGATTTACAAAGTAGATGGTTGAAAGCTTTGAAGACTCATGGATTGATGAAATATCCAATTTTGTGGTAGTATTGGAATAATTTAAAGGTCAAGATTGTAAAAAGCAAGCAGAAGGAATATAAAATTGGACTATCTGATCAGAATGAAGCTTGCTGATATTTCTAGTAACTACTAATATATTTTTTGCTGAACCAGGTCTAAAAATATGATGATTTCTAAATTGTGTGTAGATAAAGGTTACACTATGGGAAGGTGTTTAAAATATATATAAAAACCTTAAAAGAATGAGAAAAGGTACTATATTATATTATTCCTCAGAGTGAGAAAATTGAAATCCACTTCTTTATTATTATCTTTTCCCCCGCTGCTCCTTCTGAACTTTTATCTCTTTTTTCTGGTTTAGTTCATACTAGTTTTTTCTATGTTTATTAAAACTCCAATAAAATTATTTTTAAAAAAACCTCCCATAACAAATGCACTAAATAAATTATATCTTAAATTATATCTTGTCTTATTTTATATCTTTTATATTATATCTATATTATATTTTATATCTCATCTCATCTCACCTCACTTCATCTTTTATTCAGATAAAATTATGATTATCTTGGAGCACCTGTAGCCAGAATATCCTATATGTCACAGTATTTACAAAGGTTTTCTACAAGAGACAAATATCATGTTAGTAACATTGGCATGAGTAGGACTTACGAGTCATATTCATATAGAGAATATTGAATTGAACTATACTATTTTCTTGGTTTTTGTTTAGTATAGTTTATTGCTAGAATTATGGCTATTCCAACTAATTAAACTGTGGTTAAAATAAATAATAGATGAGAACAATTTATGAATATAACCATTGAATGAATCCAATAGGCACATTATTCACTTGTAAAATACATAGACTTATATGCAAAGTACAAAAGCATATTAGAACATTTAAATTAAATACAATTTGAGTTCTTAATATAAGACATTTCCCAATATGCAAATCTGGTTTATATTGTATACTTTAAGATAATTGTTTCATCCATCTTACTGTTTAAGGAAATTGTTAAGTAGGCTGAAGATATTATACAGCATTCTTAAACGAGGCTGATGATTTTCTTCAGTACAATATCTTTAATTTGATAATAGATTTTTATGAGATGAAATATAAATGAAAGGAAAGAATCTGACTAGAACTGCTGTTATTAAAATTGTACATTTATCTGAAATGGAAATTGAAGCTTGAGACTATTTAACTTTATATGAGACAATGATTTTTACAAATGAAATTTTGAAGAATTAATTCAGTGAAAACAAAAGTTCTTCCTCTAAAAAAAAGGAAATGCAAAAACATGAGATAAAAACAATAAGTTTGCCAAAGTCTAGGTAGTTATGTGAAGATGGGGTTTGAAGATATAACAAACAAATTATCGTCATTATCACTTTAATATATATGCCACCTTTGTTGCCATAGAATATGGAGGTAGTATAAAGCAATTAAACCAAAACATAAAGTGCAATGCACAATAAACTTGATTATAATTCAAGGACCAGTTACTGAAAAATTGTATTTAACTCAATTGAAGAAAAATATTTATTTATTTATTTATTAGTTTGTCAAACATGTACAAGATAATAGGTATAAGTATGAACATGGACATGAACAAAGGAAATGAATGCAAATAAAAGTGGATAGTAGGACAGGGACGGTAGGCATGTTGGTGCACGCCCCCTTTACAAACCTCTTAGGAATGGGGTGAGGTCCATGGTAGACAGTTTAAGGTTGAAGCTGTGAGGGTTTTGAGGATGTAATAATTCAGTCAGTTAGAGCATTCCAGGCATTGACCACTCTGTTGCTGAAGTCGTATTTTTTGCAATCGAGTTTGGAGTTGCTTACCTTGAGTTTGTATTGATTGTTTGCCTGTATATTATTGTGATTGAAGCTGAAATAATCGTTGACAGGTAGGACATTGTAGCAGACAATTTTGTGAACTATGATTAGGTCTGACAGCAGGCGGCGCAGTTCCAAATTGTCCAAGCCCAAAAATTTTAGACTGGTGGCATAAGGGATTCTATTGTAAGCAGAGGAGTGGAGTACTCTTCTCGTGAAATAACTCTCAACCCGCTCGATCATATTAATAGCCAGAGTAGAGGGAAATTGCCAGGTTCAAAATTTGTCTCTTCCAACCATTATATTTGTTTCAATTGAGGTGCCCTTCACAATATGTATTTCATGGCCTTCCCAGCCAGCACTGATCCTTTATTAGCTAACCTGTTTTCTAAGAAGTAGGACAAACTAAGTTAAATCAAGTGACAAAAAAAGCATTATTTTTCTGGTTACCAGTGTCTGACTATTTTCAGGACTGCATATCCCAAATTGATTTTGGATGCCCCACAAGATCTGACATAATCTGGGTCTGCCAATATAGTCTGTCAGGAGACAGGAAATATAATTTCTCCTTTAGTGGTACTTACCCTATTGAACAGTTTCCCCCTCTCCTAAACTTCCCAAAAACCTTGAAGACATACCCCCCCAGTGAATATTGGATCAGAGTGGTGGATAAACTGTCTGAAATAACTTCATATGGAATGACTGTGAGTTTACCTTTATTGCATTATATATTTGGGCATATTGCTTATTGTATCATTTTAGTCCTCTGTTAAAAACTTTGAGTTTCACACATAAACACTAAGCTGTCATTTTTATTTCTTTGTATTTGTTCTATCTATTATGGCTGGGAGGACTGTTCAAATTAATTTTTTTTGTTCAAATTAATGTAATAATAAATTAATAATTTATCATTAAAGTAATTTGTCATTGAAACATTATCCAATTAAAACCATGAAAGCAGGTTAAACTACTTGGGAACAATTATTTTCTGTAACTGAAAAAAAGACTCTTTTTAAATCTATATTTATTTTCTCAGAATTATTTTTTTGGTCTTATTTTATCTTTTCTCGAGTCAAGAATGTCAACTCAATATATAACCACTTTGTTGTTTCAGACACTTGTATCTAAGTAGTGACCAGTATATTTGTTTTTTTTTCCTTCACAGCAAGAGTAAGCAAATATTTGACATAAGGAGATAAAACTGACTTTTCTTATCGTCTGTTGTTCTGACTGTAAGACTTTTTAATGGTGTTGTGAAATAATATGCCCTTAGATGTTATACACAAGAGTTATTGCATCCTAAATGAGTTTCTGTGAAGAAATGAAAACTTTACTGTGGAGGATAATATTTGGGGATGTTAAGGTTTGAAAAAAAAAGTGCTAGAAAAATAGTGTAACTCTATATCTGTCTGTCTGTCTGTCTGTCTGTCTGTCTTCTTTTATCATGTTGGATCAATAACAAATGTTTGTTTTCAGCCCATGAACTGCCTTTTTACTGATTAATGGAAAGATTGATAACACTTTCTTTTGGGCAGTCAGGATTTAATTTCATATTTAAAAGTAGATGGAAGATCTTTATAGAAAATATAAATATTGTTTGAGGCAATAATTATTTTGTACTGAATATTTTTTTCTTTTTCTTTTTGGCATATTAAAACCAGAAAAACAAAGCACTGGCATAGGTTCATGCCTGTCTAGCTATAAGAGAATACACAGATGGCCTTAAAGATACACCAGCTTAGCTCTGAAATATGTGGGGTGGGGGTGGTGAAAAGTTGAGGAGAAAACTGAAGATATCCCTCCCTTGATTCTCTTGATATGGGAAGAAAGAAATACATTTCTATCAGGCAGTCAAAATTCTGTTCCTTTACCCTGTATCAATTAAGTAGAATTAGAGCACTTGGCTATTCTGTGTCTTGATCTGGTCTACACTAAAGGGACTTTGGGCAATTCATGGAGCATCTTAGCCATTATCTTCCTCCCAACAGAATTGAACCACTTGCATGTATAGTTTATCTGAGTTCAGTTACTCAAAGTCTGTTTCCCCATTAAAAGACCCAGACCTTCTAGATCTGTGTTTCTCAACCTTGATGCCAGCTGTACTAGCTGGGGGATTCTGGGAGTTGAGGTCCACAGGACTTAAAGTTGTCAAGGTTGAGAAACACTGTTCTAGATAAAACAGAATAACAGAGTTGGAATGGACTTTGGAGATCTTCTAATCTAACCACCTGCTTCGTCAGGAACCCTATACCCATGATGGTGGTGAACCCATATCATGCGTGCTTAAAGTGGCATGTGGAGCTGTTCTGCCCCTCCCCCTTGATGGCTCATTAACAAACGCAGGCAGACAAACTTAAAAGGACTTCTATCTTTATCAGTTTTCAGTTCAAACTGGCTTCAAGCCCAGAAATAACATAAACATAAATCTCTGATAAGAATTCAAAACAAATGCTCTTACAAATGCTGCAGTTCTTTCACCGTCTTCACAGATCAGTTTTACATGAAACACCAAAGCATTTGTCCAAGTATAACAGGCATAAATCACGATTAGTAATCAAACAATCTTTTACCAAACACGGAACACACGAAGGAACGTTGACTCCAGCGACTGGGGCGTGGCAGCATCCGTCCTTTTATCTCCAAACTTGGCTCAAACCCACCCCCAGCTGCATAATGAATCTTGATCCCGAAAGAACTCTCAGCAAAACTGCTGAGTCACAACATGGAGCCATGTTACTTGGCACACAGCATCTCCTGTTCCTCTTCTGGGTTTCTGGTGCACATACACATGCAATTATTAACTGGCCTTCATGCATGCGGCAGTGCCAGAAACTTGAAGAGCTGGTCTTCTCCACCTCATTGTCACATGTGCATGTGCACCAGTAACTGGTTGGTAGCTCAACAGCTCGAGACTTAACCAAGAACCTAGGAACTGTTAAGGTTACGTCGGAGGACATAAGCTGTTCCAAGTAGGGTGGTTTTTTGTAGAATCAAAATGTTCAAGTCTGATAAATTTAAAATTTCCAAATAGTGAGGTATTGTTCCCAGGGCTCCAATTACAATCAGGACAACACATGATTTCGTTTTCCACAGTCGCTCAACTTCAATTTGCAAGTTCTAGTACTTTATGATTTTTTTCTTGCTGTTTATCTTCAATTCGTGCATCTCCAGGTATTGCAATGTCAATGAACCATACTTTTTTTTCTTTCCAACTATTGTTATGTCAGGTGTGTTGCGGGCCGAGTGCCTGTCAGTCTGAATTCTGAAGTCCCAGAAGCTCTTGACTTTCTCATTCTCTAAAATCTTCTCAACCTGATGGTCCCAGTGGTTTTTGCTGTACTCAAATCCAAACTTTTGGCACAATTTCCAATGAATCATCTTAGCAACATGGTCATGTCATTGTAGGTAGTCAGTTTGTGAAATTTTGCTGCACCCACTCATCAAGTGGTCAACCGTCTTGTCTTTCTCATTACAGGGTGACATTTGCTCTTGGTGATAACATGTTGAATTTTTGTCTTCATGTAGTTTGTGGCTAAAGCTTGTTCTTGAGCTGCCAAAATAAAGCCTTCTGTTTCTTTTTTTCAGTGCTCCTGATCTTAACCAGTTCCAAGTTAGCTTTTGGTCAGCTTTGCCTTCAATACTTTTCAAGTATTGGCTATGCATAGCTTTGTTTTTCCAATTTTCAGCTCGCTTCTCAATTACTTCTTTCTTATTTTCAGCTTTTGATTTGTTGCCTTTAAAAGGCCTCCTTTATTTACTTCCTATATTATTGGTCAACCCTTAATCCTTGGTTCTTCACTTTTCTGGATTTAATCATTCAAGCTGTGCTTTTCTTCCACAGTCTGTTTTACTTGTAGGAGTACTCCACCACCCTCTGCTCTTGGTAGATATAATCGGTCAACATCACTTTTAGGGTGCAAAGCATGATTCATTGTCATAAGCTTCCTTGTTTTTCTGTCCAAATTGTCCAACTCCATCTGGATCCAGTCAATTATTCCTGCAGAATATCGAATCACAGGTATAGCCCAAATATTTATGGCTTTTATGATGTTTCCTCCATTCAATTTGGACTTCAATATCTTGCAAATTTGTCAAATGTATTTGGTTGAGGTTAATTCCTTGACTTTATTATGCATTAAGTCAGAGGCCTGTAAAATCCCCAAGTACTTGTAGCCTTCTTCGGGTTTTACTGCCTTTATCATTTCTTCATTCTCAAGTTGTATTCCATCATCTTCTAGGACCTTGCCTGCCTTGGTTACCATTGTTGCACATTTGTCAATTCCAAACTGTATATCAATGTCTTGGCTAAATTATTTTGTGCTTTCAATTAATAAATTCAGTTCACCATTTGTTTTACCAAACAACTTCAAATGATTCATGTACACCAAGTATGAAATTTTCAGTCCTTTCTTTGCAAGTTCGTATCCATAGTTCATCTTCTTCAAAATGATTGTCAGTGGTAGCATTGAGAGTATAAAAAGTAGGAGTGAAAGGGAATCGCCCTGGGAAATGCGTCATTTAATTTCAACTTCACCCAGTTCTTCTTCATTAGCTATAAGCTTCATTTTCCAGAGGTTCATTGAAGGTTCCATTATTTTTTGTATGTTGCTGCTGATGCCAAAGATTTTCAGGCATTTCTTGATCCAGCTATGGGGAACTGAATCAAATGCTTTCTTATAGTCTATCCAAGCCATGAACAGGTTGGTTTGTCTTTCCTTTCAATTCTTTATGATTAGCTTGTCAATCAGCAGTTGGTCCTTTGTTCCTCTTGAATTTTGCAGCATCCTTTCTGTTCTACAGGAAACAAATTATTTCTTCCCAAGTATCCATAAATTTGGTTTGCAATGATACCAATAAGGAGCTTGTATGTTGTTGGCAAACAGGTGATTGGCCTATAGTTTCCAGGGTCCTTTTCTTTTTCTTTATCTTTTTGGATCAAAAATGTCCTTCCAGTTGTAATCCATTCATCATTTTCAGGTGTTTTTAAGATCTGGTTCATTTGGGCTGCCAATTTTGTGCACACTTGTAAGTGCCTTTTATCAGAAGCCATGTAACTCATCTGGTCCAGATGCACTCCAGTTCTTCTCTTTTCTTGACTGTCTTTGCACCATTTCTTTTGTTATTTTCACATCTTCCATTTTATGCACTTTAATAGAATTCTCAATCTGCTTGATCCATTTTGCATTTCTGTTGTGGTTCTTGGTTCTTCCAGAATTTCAGAGATTTCTCTTTATCAGGCTTTTCATTTGTTGTTACTCCATCTCCACTTTCCACTTTATAAGTAAAACTGGTGCTGATTTGCTCTGAACTGTGAGTTTTCCTTGAATTGAGTTACTCGGTTCTCATATCTTTTAATCTTTTCAGCAATGGCAACAACCCTTTGCTTCAGCTCTTCAATTACTATCACAATCTCTTTATTCTCCAAATCGTATCTTGCTTCCAGGCTGCTTTTGACCTGCTTGTTCTTTAGCTGACCTTGCCTTAGGTTCTTCAAGTTGCTCAAGTCCACAAAATTTTTTGATCTTCAATTCCAAAGGAATTTTCCATTTAGGCTTCCTCTTCTTGCCTCTTTGGTTCTTTTGCATTTTCAAACCCAATTCTTTGGTGGTTATGAAGGCTTCTGCACATATCAGCTGCTTTGTTTCAGCTAATATAGTGGTTTGAATGGTTTGCACAACCTCATTGACCATTTTTAGTACCTTTCTCAATTCTTTCCGGTTCACTTGGTTCAGCTTTGGCAAATGTGTTCTTTTAGCATCTTCCATTTGATGCTTTATTTATCAGCTAATTGAGCAATATCTGTTGGTGTTTGTTCTTCAGTGCTTCCTTGTTCTTTATCTTCATCCATTTCAGCTTCCTCTTCCTCCCTTTCTTCCTCAGTTTGCTTTTGAGTCTGCAAATCATTCTTGATGTTACTCTTCTTTGTTGGTATACTCAGACCATTAGTTGCTTTCTCTTCGATTCCTATTAATTCTGCTGTAGTGAAAAATTTGTGGTTTAGAATTACACGTCGTTGGTCCATTAGCCTTTGTTCATTGGTATCACAGTCTGTGTGGTTCACCTTCCAAATCTGATACATGTACTTTTGAAATCCACATTTGCTGGCTCAGACTGATAGTAAATTTTCATAATAGAGGTATTTTCTTCCCTAATCCAGATTTTTCACTTTTTATTCCAGTAGCTTGTCAGCTCCATGCCCTGGCTGCCTAGTAGAGGGAGCTGAGCCCTGTAGCTTATTTTGCGCAGAATGCTCAGGAGCCATAGCATCCAACAGAACCCTTGTTAATCCAGGCGACGGTTCAGCCGGCATAAATTTCATTTTTTATTCACCTTATTTCAATGGGTTGTGGAGCAAATTTTGTCTTTCCCTTCACCTAAGACCTGTCTGATATGGTTGCATATCCTTTAGATCATTAGAGCGTGCAAGCCTCTCCACCACAATAAGGTAAAGCTCCTCGGAGTGATTATCATCATCATCATCATCATCATCATCATCATGGTTTTTAATAACAAATTACATGGTTTTATATATTACATACTGAAATTATTGAGATCCTCTGGTAGAAAAGAGTTAATTCTGTCCTCCTGGCTTTTGAATGGCAGAAGAAGCTTTTTTTGCAAGATATATTGGATATTGTTAAGAAACTAGTCTCCTGCAGCATTGGACCTAGAGAGCATCTGCAGTCCTTCAGGAAAATAGGATGTTATACATTATTACTACATAAGAACAAACTGCATAAGTAAGTGAAGGCCATTCTCTTTAGGGCTATACTAAAGGTGGAAAATAAAATGACAGCTGCTAAGAAGGAAATTGTATCTTTTCCAACAGGCTTCAAAGCAATGCAGCAAGAAGAGAATATTCTATGGCTGTTACTAAGAAAGACGCCCAAGCAGAAAGCTGGATATTACGGGTATTGGTTAGCATGAATTCTAGGAGAAGCGAAATGGTTACTGTTTTGGACGAACTCATAAGAAAAACAAATATGTCTCAGAAAATCTGCATCCAAGACGTTTTTGAAGATAACATTATTACCCAATCAATGTTAAATAAATAAAATAAAACCATGAGCTGAGTATTGTTTGGAAAATTGCCAGATCTATCAGCATTTCAGATGGATTTCTAGGGGGATGAGTTACATTTACTGCAGACTTTCAAAAATGCTTATAATGTACATTTGGAAACAGTAACTATAATTGCAACAATATAAAATGAGATAGAGCAGTACGGTCTGATATTTGCTTTTGCTAAGCTACTACAGTCTTTCCTGAGAGGCTCATTTTGATGGCTGGCATTTTAGTGCCTGAGAAAAAGGAGGTTTAAGTGGCATTTCTAAATAATTTACCATTTGCTGCCTTTTAGGCAACGCAACACCCAAATTAACCACCACAGGTGGCCTGTAATCACTGTAGCTCATTGTGACAATGCTTTCATTGTGAACCATCTCATCTTGTTTAATGGCAGGGCTGGCCCACGGACTTTCAGTTATTGCCTTAGCATTCACTTTGTGATGCATCCATTTTCAAGTTACATTTTTGTTTGCTGCCCTAGCTTATCTCAGTCTCAACCTATGGAATAATTGCAGCAATGTAAGAAAACAGATAAGAACAGATATATAACCAGTTCTCTAATTTAATGTTCATCTGCTGCAGCTGAGGAAAATAGTGCTTTGACCTCAATTTTTGGTTATCTTGCTCCCTTCCAAAATCAAGCCTCCAAGTCTAATTTGTTACTGGTATTCATAAGTCAAAGTGCTGTCAAACCACTATCTTGGTTACAAAACGGTTCTTAGTGTTTTGGCTGTTTGCATCATATCACTGTCAAATTTAAATTATTAATGATCTCCAAATTTCCAGATGACTGCTAATGTCATATCAACACAGTTTGATTTTTTTCAAAAAAAAAACCTGTAATTTAATATATGTTTATATATTTGTAGTATAATGATAGAAAATGCATTTATCACTGAAAAATTGTTTTATATTAGATAAAAACAAATTGAGATAATTCAGAACCATTATGAATAATTCAATTTGGCAAGGCTTCTGCATAACAGTCTCACAGCAGGATTGCTCATGAGGTAGCGGTTGTTGTTGTTGTTGCTTTTCTAATGACAATGTACTCTTTTATCTTTACATGACACCCCAGGAGGAGGCCTGTCATAATAACTGAATGCATAATTGGAAACAAATACTATACAACAACAGTCAGAATGGGATAGCAAAGGCAAGTTATCCCAACGTGCTTCCCTCACTGGTAATGTTCAGTTGTCTCTGTTGAATTAAATATTCCAGAATTTATCTGAGCCTCCCCCTAACCCACAAGGGAATGACTGCAAGCATCAAAATCTAGATCCAAAGGTCCTTTTTCAAAAGGCAATTAGACTTTGTTTTTCCTTGAAGATGCTTCTTCAGTTCTGACTGTCAGAAAAAGTATCTGTGTGACTGAGAATCTGAATAGACATTGAAATCTAAGTAGGAAAAAATGATTAATGGATAATTGGTATCACCTCTAATTAGAAGCAAGGATAGGATGAATTACTATATCTTGATGTCATAAAACTACAAGCTGTACAGTTGATTCTATCATTAGGCAGAATGAGTAGCTCCAAAGTTGTCTGGCCATTTCTGTCTTCCTGAAAGTATACATCAATAACAATGATGCTTCTCAATTCTTGCTCTATGCTGATCTCTGTTTCACCAATGGTTCTTGTCAATACATTTAAGGAAAACAATCATATTTCTATTGTATTTTGGAACATTTACTTGGAGTACTACATCCAAAACATCATTACAAAGTTATTGAGTAACTTGATGATGTCCAAATATGATGTGGATTCTGTTGACCACATATTAAGAACATTGGATATATTTAATATAGACTAAAATGTTTGTGCAATTCTATGAGGAGAGAGGGAACATAATGGAAACAAATGCTCTATCAGGAAACTCACACCTGACCTAACCAAATACAACAAGACTGAAATACCAAAAATCATGAACCTTCTCAAATTTTGCTTAATTATATATTTTCAGTTCAATTGATAAACATATCAATAAATTAAATAAATGTCGTTGATTTAATAGCAGAGACTGTAATGCAAAGTATGGATCTGGTACGTAGATAACACCTTTGTTATATATAAAAAGGACTAACTAGAACACATACACACGCACACAAAACACACACAACACACACACACACAGACACACACAAACAACCATCACCAACATCATGAAAGGAATAAATTCCACCAGGGAAGAAGAAACATCAGTAAGCTACCCTTCCTAGATATCTTCATTAGTAGAGACAGTGTTGTCAAATTAGAAACACAAGCCTACCATTAAACAACCCATATCAAACAAGTGCCCAACTACTAAAGCAACAAATCAACATTCTACAAAAGAAGCTATTTCACACTGCAGAAACATCAGAAAATGAAACACATCAGTTATACAGCATCTATAAACAAGATGGATACCTATGCAACTTCCTCAAAAAATGCCTAATCATTCAACTCAGTATAGCACAACCAATCCAAACTATGAAAAGATAATAACATTGTCATTCATCAATAACATTTCAGAAACTATAACATCATTACAACCACATTATATCAGCATAGCATACAACCAACTAAAGCCCTACAAAACATCCTATGTAAGGATACTGTAAAATCTCCATTCCCTCCCCACCACACTAACCTGCCTTTCAGCTCCATTCCCCTGTGCAAGACAACAGAATAAGACTCACGAGGCAGCAAATAGATTGAGATGGAAACCATCCAGAGGTGGTATTAGCGGTTCTCTGAACTACTCAAAATTTCCTCTACCGGTTCACCAGAACCAGTCAGAACTGGCTGAATACCACCTCTGATGCACATCAACTAGTAATCAGAAGACATTATGAAAACTCCTTAATTTCACAACACCTGGACCCACTTAACCATAGTTTTAACTGGAAAACTTAACATCATCGACCAAGCCTAGTCCACAAATGAGAGAAATTCCTGGATGCCTGGCACTCAGACAAATCATCCATCAACAGACACATGGTGATAAACAACATCTACATACCATTCAAAAGAGACAATAAAAAGCCAAAACCAAAAAAGACCAAATACCTCCTCACTAGCAATCAACATCTTATTGAGCATCTTGAGCAGAGATTAACACCAAGATTAACATTCCAGCAATAATCAAGAAGCAAACAATACCTCAATCAAGGAACTACCAACTCAGACAAACAAATTAACCATAAACAATTATTCAATCAAGGAACACTATTCCACAAACACTAAATACCCATTAGAATATAACCCCTCCCTACTAGCATTGATGATGTTTCCTAATATGGTAATTAAGTGTCTGCAAGAACAACCTCAGAGAGCATGAAAACCCCTGCAATCCAATCCTCAGCTAATATATATTCTATTGAATTCATTTCTATATATCTTGTTCTGCTAGCTTGATACATTTCCCCTTTGCTACCTGTACTATAGTATTTATTGAAAAGACAATGAATATCTGTCATTGAAAGCAGAAAGTAAGAATGTGTTAAAGGAAAAACAAAGCTGTGATTACCACTTTGCCTGATGTATGATCTCTAAAATTCTTTGCTGTCATAATATGCATGCTACCTTGTCATCAAAACCAAACGAAGGTCAAACTTATCTGTTGTATTAACCATGATTTTAAATAGGATGATTAATTAAAGAGTACTGGTGGTGAAATGCTTAGAATGTAGTATTACAGGCTAATTCTGCCCACAGTCTCGAGTTTGATCTTGACAGGCTCAAGGTTAACTCAGCTTGCCATCTTTTCAAAGCCAGGAAAATGAGGACTCAGATTGTTGGAGCAATGTGTTGACATTGTAAACAGTTCAAAGATTGCTGTAAAGCACTATGGAGTGTATTATAAGTATAAGTGTTAATTCTATTGATTTGATCACATTTATTTGAAGAAAAAATCTTGTGGCCCTAATTTTGAATCTATTTTCAAACTAGATCTTGCTTCCATACTCTTCGAAAGAGTCATCCAGTCATCATCTCAGTCATCCAGGTCATGGTTGTCCCAAAGGTGCTCCCCTAATCCTTAGGACGCAACTGCACTTTCTTGTTTTTTCTTTGAGGGCATTTAGCTTCTCATCCAAGAAGCTTCTTCAGCTCTAACAGGATAGTGGGGAATGGAAGGAAGATTTGAAAGCAGAAAACAATGCTTTCTGGTCGCAATTTGCTTCCAAAATTAGTTTTTAAACATAATCTTTGAGAACACATTGTACGCTTTGTGAATATTTGCCTGCAGAAGATACAAAAGTTGCTGTTTTGTTTTTGCTTTTTAAAGTATCATTTAGACATGCATTTGTTCTCCAAATAATAATTCAGACTATTAAAAATATTCCCCAATAGAACAAGATATTAATAAACAACTCTTGCTAGGTCATTTGAGAGAAGCTATTACATAGAATAGTTAACAATCGTTGGGAGTTGGCTGTATAGGTTGTCTTTGGTTAACAACCACTTGTTCAGCAACTGTTTAAACTTAGGACAGTGCTTGAACAAGTGATACTTACAATCATTCCTTGAAATTCCAGTCACAGTAACCTGTTGGTCACAAAATTGCTACCTTCCTGAGCAATTTCCCACAAGTCAGTGGGGAAACCAGTAGGAAATCAAAAGTCACTGTCATATGACTCATTGCTTATGATTTGCAATGTGACAGGCAGTGATTTGCTTAGTAATGGTAACTCAGGACTGCCAGAACTGCCATCATTAAGTGGTATGGCGATGTGACATTTCTCTTTACAACTGCACTGTTTAGTGATAAAAATTCCAGTATTAAATATTATCATCAAATAAACACTACCTATATGTAAAACATGACAAATATTATTTACTGTATTGCTTTTATGTTTCTGGGCTTTTAACCAATAAATAACTTCTTGCTACTATTGCTGATATAGTATATTTTCTGCCTTCATATTTATGATCCAGTATCATAGTGCCATACTTAAAACAGTAGTCTATCAATTATAAGAACTAAGTGCCTGACTTGGTAGCTATGAATTACAAATGCACCCAAAAATTAACTTCTTAGCAAGTAGATGTTAGATCTTGGCTTTATTTCCAAGCTTGGGAAGCTTACAGAATTCATTTGGGAACTCAGCAGAAATTACCAGAAATTTAATTCATGAGTTTGGATTTTCTGGATGAAGGTATAAGCATATATAGCTTCACAGAATTTGATGTGGTGTGATGAAAGCATAAAAGCTGCAGGGCTGGTTCCAATATTATTCCTTTGCAATGCATCTTTATCTTTATTCAATTTACTAAACATAAGAGCTAAGTTGCTATAGGCTTCATCTGCAAACAAGTCATGTTTCCTTATCCACTATATATACTTTATTACATGTCTTTGTTTCCTCTGGTGTATACAGAAGAGGAAAAATGCCGCAGTTATATTTGTGTTCAGGATAATGCTCTGTAATTTTAGGCATATTATTGGTCTTGCCTATTACTTTTTATCCTTTTTTTTTTTTACAGCCAGCCACTGATGTCCTGATATACTGCATTCTTAGAATGCTGAAATATGAAGAGATTGCAGCTGTTTTTGTTATGAAATGTTCATTTTGGGAACTTGTTTAGTTAAACCAATAAAAATAAAGACAATAGGATCCTTCGGGGCGAGAGCAGTCATATCATTTCAGTCTGTGTATAGTCTCTGAAATTCCATATTCAAATTTTTCTTGCTGTGTCAGTGAGATGGGCAGCATAGAAATGTAATAATAAATGAATAAATAGAATTTCTTTTTTGAGTTCTGAAAATATGAGATAGACTCATATGGAATACAAAGATCAAGTTGTTGATTCTGTAATGTGAAATTCCAGTATAGAATTTATGAAACTGATTAGGAGAGTTATGACTGTTCAGAAAGAAGTGGGTTTTTTTTTTCAGATGGATGGATGAATTCATTAGAATAATATACCAGTTTTCATTCAGTAATATTGCTGTGTACAGGGCAGTGCACATAGTATTCTAGTATAACTATTTGAAACAGGTACAGGCTGGCCAAATAAAGGGACTTGATAAAACAGATAGTTCTTGATTTACAATTAAGACTGGAATTTTGATTGCTAAGTGAAGCAGTTGTTAAGCAAGTCATCAAATGACTGGATCCAATTTTATAATCATTTTATTGCAATTAATAAGTGAATCTGGCTTCCTCATTGTTAGCAACTGGCTTTGGAAGTTTCAAATAACAATCATGTAACCACAAAATACTGTAATCGT
This sequence comes from Thamnophis elegans, assembly GCF_009769535.1. NCBI lineage: Eukaryota > Metazoa > Chordata > Lepidosauria > Squamata > Natricidae > Thamnophis > Thamnophis elegans. Next base: position 109,732,870 of record NC_045543.1, read on the forward strand.
CTTAAATGTCAATTACTCAAATCATGATCATATGACTGTGGAGGTAAGTGAGAGATCAAACAACCTGCTCACAAGGGCAGGTTGTTTCTTTCTTTTAGTCATCATACCTTTAAACCACTGTTAACCAAACGATTGTAAGTAGAGGATTACTGTAACTAGACTAAGGTGAAGTTCGATTCCATAAAAATGCAATCCTTATGCTCTGCAATTGGAGGACAGTATGGGAAAAAGGATCAAAAGTTTTTATTAGACTTTCCATCCCATAGTTTTCACTGATACTAGAGATTTAGCATATGTTGTCCATCAAATCAAAGGTTATATATATGAATATTTATACAAATTGGAAATTTTACATTGATTGTTGGTTTGTAGCAGGGGTGGGCTGCTGGGGTTTCAACCTGGCTGGTTTCGGCCACCCCACCCTGCTTCAACCCACCCCTCCTACCCTGGCCCTCCCAGGAGTCTCCACGCCACCTGTTTATCATGCAAGGTAAGTGCAGGGCCCATGGGGAGGGCAAAAAACAAGCCTCTGAAGTTCAGGAAGTCCAGAAACAGGCCTGATTCTGGCCTTCAGAGGGCCTCTGGAGCCTGGTGAAAGTAGTTTTTGACCTCCTGGAGGCTCGAGAAAGCTCTAGAAGCATTTTTGCCTCGAGGGCAAAAATGGAATTACTGGAGGTTCCGGAAGTCTGGAAATGGGCCATTCCCTGCCTCCAGAGGGCCTTCCGGGGGAGCATTTCGCCTCCCAGAGGCTTGAGGAAAGCCTGCGGAGCCTGGGGAGGGTGAAATATGCCCCCAAACCACCATGGTGCATGAGGCCAACTAGGCCACATCTACCATGGCCACATCCATTCAGCAATGGGGGCAGCAAATCCATTGTGGAACTTTGAAGCCCACCCCTAGTTTCAAGTATTTAATACTTTAATACTTGTCGATAGATAAGCATGTGTCAATAGATAAGCATGTGGGTAAATCAAAAAAGTCCAGGCAGTTCTAATGAGTATAAAGATTATTGCAAGCTTATGGTCTCTACAAGAATCTGAACTATTAATGATCAAAGCGAATAGGCAGAAGATAATCAATGGAATTTAAGGTGGAATGGAGTTTGATCATTTGTGGCATGAAGGTACTTGAGATTGATCATTTCCTACAGCATGATTACATAGCTTCAAATTCTAAATTCTTCCTCACTAATTGGTAATTGCATATTCTGCAAATCTATTATTGGAATCAAACAACCTCATATAAATGTTCTAAACAAATAATTTATTTTTGGAAAATATTTTCTAGATATACAGTACAAATTGAAATTTCTCTTTGAAATAATATGGGGTTAATATTTGAGAATATTAACGTTTGTCAAATTATTTAGTTTAATGACTCAATATTTTTTCAAAAGACATCTATCTGTATCTGAAGAAGCCTCTTGATAGTGTGTGTGTGTGTGTGTGTGTGTGTGTGTGTGTGTGTAATTGATATTTCATAAATGGATGGATAGCCCAATTTTCACATATAGGTATAAATTCAATTTGGAGAATCTTCCTACACTACTAAAGACATCCATCTTTTATATCAATACTGAGATTTGGACATAAGTTTAGAAATAAATAACAGAATGACATTTTCATTACATAATATTTTTATTTTAACAAGCTATTGAATTTCAATTAAATCTAAAAGTTCAACATCTGGCTTAATCTCAACAGTACTGCTGTCTGCCGAGCCAAGCAAGATGGTGGAGGAAGATTATTCATTGTTCTGTTAAAAGAGATCGTGGTTCAGGTACAAATCTTAAAGCTGATCGAATGAGACCTAACTGATCTCAAAAATAATCTAAAACAGATACAAGAAAAATGGTGCACTGTGATGAATGATTGGCTACCAGGCAAATACTCAGCCCAGTCTGTAAGGTTTGGGATGACAATTTTTACAGTCAAAATTGAACAGGAATGATGGGCATTAATAGCCTTCTAAGTCAATCAAACCTGGAAAGTCAGTTGATGGAATATTTTTTTTTGACAAATATAGGAATTTTCCCCCCTATATTTGGGGATGGATTTTCCAGTCAAGATTGAACCTGTCATTAAAATTCCTTTAATAAGAAAGAGTTGAACTAGTTCCAGCATTATTCAGTTTCTTTAACAATACTTACTGGTTTATTTTAATGCATGTGATCAGATATTTTTTTAAGTATATTCAATAACAACTTGAATATTACATTCAGTCTTTTTGGAAATTATATCTATGAGCAACACTAAAATATATTAAATATTTAAAGATATAAAAGTTAATTAGATATTACTTAAATTAAAGATCATAAAATGAACTGGTATCAGGAGAATATATAAGTGGGCCAAAATAAAATTTATTGATGAACTTAATCAGGCTTAATGTAAAAGGGTAGTGAGAATTCAGAAAGTAAAATGTAATTTTAGATATTTAAAATTGTTAAGGACAGATATTGCTTATCTACAGGAGATTCATTTAATGAAACATTTCTATTGAGATTTATCATTAATAAATCTCAATAGAAATGTTTCATTAAGTGGATCTCCTGTAGATAAGCAATATCTGCCCTTAATAAATCTCTATTAATGAAGGATTCGATAGGGCAGGCTTACCTCACACACAGTTTGACAAAATGAATGTGGCCATTTTGATTCAAAAGGATTCCCAGTCAACAGAAAACAGATTATTACTGATAAAATGGGCATTATTTAATTTTAGGTGCTAAAATATCAGAAACTGTAATAGTTGTAGTTAATTATGTCTTATAGACATAATTTAGATTCTCATATTTTGTTATATGAAATGCCTTCAGTATTTGAATTAGTACAGTTATGATGAAGTGAAAAAGTGAAATTTCATGAAATATCAGCTTGATAGAAATACAGTGACATAAAAATAGCAATGGTTTAGTACGTACACTTATTAAGCCACATTATGACTTATATACCCCCCATAGTGCTTTACAACACTCTGGGTGTTTTATAGTGTCTGTATATTTGCCTCTACAATCCTCAT